>NW_021184975.1:0-44059 GCF_002162155.2 Triticum dicoccoides
ACCGGTGTGTGGCTGCTCTCATTTGCAACTGCGTGTTTTACCACTAAAATTACAAGTGTGCACCAATGTAAACCCAGAAGATGGTCCATATTTTCTTTCATTATCTTCTAAATTCTCAACTCCTCAAGTGACACACTATAAGTTCAGCGCAGAATTTGACACCTTGTAGCCTGACAACTAGCAGAAGGCGAGCGAATACCAACATGTCAAATGGTCTCGAGATATATATAACAACGCACGGCAGGTGATGACCCAAACTCGCATTTGCCGTTATTCCAGCCAATCTGAAGCCCTTATTCCGGCCAATAATTACTCACACTTTCTTTGTCAGTGACAATCCGAGGAATTAAGCGAAAAATGCGACAATTCTGCTATAAGTGCATCTATCCAGCTCATGCCAATCCTCCCCGCATCTTGACGGTCATTCTAAAAATATGTTACACCGTGCTGCATATTTGTACATAATCATTGGATGTCACATGCCAAGAGCTTGGTATGGTGAATCTGGATACATCATGCACGAATTGATCTATTGTTACTCTGGTAGGCACCATTGTGTTTTACGGTCAAAGTTTTGTGAAGTGTGCACCACTCCAGTGGAGATCAAGAGGATGGTCCACATCTTCTTTCAGTTTCTGCTAAAGTCTCAGCTCTTCAAGGAGGCACCACAAAACTGAAGCATCAGATCTTGTTCAACACCTCGTGGTCTTACAACAATGGGAAGGCAGTACCCGCAAGAAAAACCGAAAAAAAAAACTATGGGAAGGCAAGAGAACAGAACAGAAGCATATAGCAAATGGTCTAGAGATATATAACAGGCCAGAGTTAGCGACCCCCAAAACCTTTGTTAAATAAATCACACAGTAAGTGTGATGTTGCAGAATTGTGCAACTCATGACTTCTGAAGTAACAGTAACAAGCATGAGCAGTTGACCATAATGCAGCAAGGGCATGAAGGATCATAAATGTTATACGGCAGGGCACTACTGATGTGAGCAGTAACGGTCTAAGGCAACAATAGTTGTTATCGTCTAGATTTACATGCCCAAGAAATTAATTAAGCTCCTGGCCAATGTGCACGGTTAACCGGCAGCTGCCGTTGCATATCACGTACCTTGGGTAAGTAGTAAGTTGAAATTCAAGCAGATCGATGCGTACGGTCATGAGCCAGAGACCAAACCTCTTAGTTTAGTCTATAATGAACCACTGGTCAACCATTACTATGATCCAAGTAGGACGTCCGTAACGAGAACAAATGATCGCATGTACATCTGGTCAGTGAAGTGAAATTAAGATCAAGGAAACTCATCACAGCAAAGTGGGCTAGACTTTGTTTCTCGTCTGGCTGTGTGCTTGCTCACTCTCGAGTCTTGAATGCGACACACAAATTGTAAGTGTGACCCGTATGTTTCAAGTTCTTTATTTTTATTTTCCTTATTTTATTTCACGTTTGTAAATATGTTCTCTATATTTGTGAATTAAAAATATCTTCATAATTTTTAAAAAAATACTCACATCTTCTTTTTGAAACTAGACCCCATGTTCATAGTTTGAACAAACTTTTTTATAGGAAAAGCGGGAAATCAAAAACACCAAAAAACAGTGGGAAACCGGAGATCGGACAAAAAAGAGAAAAAAATGAAGAGCCAAAAACCAAAAACAAAACATAGAAGCCCAAAAAAGCCGGAAACACAATTGTGCTTTTGACTTATTTTTAAGAACATTTGTAATTTTCACTTTTAGGGAAGCCGGAAATACAATTGGGCGGCTTGGGGCTTCTCTGACGGCGGTGGGGATGGGGTTGCGGCCTTGGTTGGCAGCGGCCGATCCGGGGCTCCTGCGGTTGGTGTAACTCGTTGCGGGCTATTTCTGTCAGGCAACGTGGATCTGGCCAGTGGTAGTGGATGGCGTGGACGGCACGCGAGCAGAGGGCCAACCTCGTCCGCGTTGGTGCTTGCCATCACATTTGTGTCATTTTGTCTTTCTACTCTGTTGTGTTGCCGGTCCGAGTTTGTGCCCGTGTTGCTACAATGCCGTTGGTCAGAGCGATGCCGGTGGCCTCGGGTGTGGCGGTGTCTGAGCTGGTCTCGACCAAGGTCGGGAACTAGTGTTGGGGCTTTCTCGGCGATGGTCGTTGGTAGCTACTAGGTTGTGTCCCCCGGTCCATAGGGACTGGCTGGGGACGCTGGCGTGGTCGCCTCCTACTGTGGAGGCAGGCACCTAATCCGGGTGGCTGATGCTGGGCTAGGGGAATGTGTCTTCCGCTCTTCCCAGCATGGTCTGCATGATGCAATGGTAATGGATGGTAGCAGCCCCGTGGGGAGTCTGAAACATGGAGGTTGCGAAAGGTGGCGAGTCACAGCAAGTGGAAGTAGCGGCACATAGAGGTTGGAGAGGATGCGGTGACACACAGGGGATGAGGGGAAGCGACGGTAGATCGCCGAGGACCTGGCTAGTCGTTATATAGGTCTAGACGGGAAGAGAGGAGCAGTAGTCGGTGAGAGGAGGGTCAAACCCTAGCTATATAGGAGCGCGAGGGTGCCGGGAGGGGTTACATGCAAAATAATTTTTATGTGTTTCCTCACAAGTTAATTTGCCAACAACGATTAATCAACCCGATAACTGATTAATCGGTTTGATGTGAGTTTATTGGACTGGCAAGTTAACGCGATGTATAGGTGTTACTCAATTCGGCCATCCTACGTGTAGCGATTGACTGGTCCATTAGCTGATTAATCGGACGAATGCTTGAACAGTGTAATTATCTTTGAACCCCAAGTGCCACGGCCTTCGAAAATACTCCCTTGAAGTAATATAAACGCTCTTATATTTCTTTGTAGAGGGAGAACTATCTTCTTTGGTCTCGCATCTGGTACTTGATTCCATATCCATTCAGGAAGCTCACAAAATAATATTATCGGCTCTGAGATATAAGAGAGAAACTCCATTATTATCCCCTCGCATATAGATTCTAGACACTAATCCACCTAAGTGGTCGTATCTGTGTCCCACTTCTTTCCAAAGTATTTCGATCACCATAGGGCTTTGTGTTTGCTTCCAGCTTTAGGTGCATGTCAGCAAAGATTGTACAAAGACATCTCAGCTAACGATGAGTCGTAGGGGGACGACATTAACAGGTTCTTGCAGAGGCTCATCGGCATCGTTTGACCACACATGTGTCATGGAGGCGAGAACAATAGCAACTGCAAGTAGGGTTCATACATTGTGACCGAAGCATAAGTTGATATTGATGGCTTTAGCAATCCACCACGAAATCATCACAGCTGCATATACAAAGGAGTCAACTTGGCGAAAATGTCCTCAAGCATATATCATGAGGGGTTAACACCTCCCTCCATTGGCAACCTTGGATTTCAGTTTTCTCCAATATCTCACATGTTATTGTCACAACATATTTTTTTTGAATGAAGCAACTCATCGAGCTGGCTATACTTAATATATACGTAGCTACAACCATGTGACCAAACAAAATACCTCAAAACTGGTAAAAAAAATTACAACTGTTAAGGTGATTGGCGATTTTACGAACCGTCCATCCAGCCTAATCTAACGGTAGGAAAATAGGAGTTACGAGGAGTTATAAAACTAAAATTACAGGAAATTACATATAACATGGGACCAGTACATAATTTTAGTGGGACCAATTAGAATTTTAAAGGGTAGATCCGTCATTTCTTTATTTCCGCTTGCAATATGTCCATTCGTCTCAACCCCGATCCAGTCTCATCCCCGATCCACTCATCTCCTCTCACCACGGCGTCCGCCGCTTGCCACGCCGTGGACTGCCGGTTTCTCCCCGCCAAGTGCCCCACCACGCCGGCCGCCGGTCTCCACGCTGTCGACTGTCACAGTCCTTCGTCGCCGGATGTGCCCCGCGAAGAGCCCCGCCCCGCGCGAGCCCTCCGCCGCCGGATGTGCGTCGCCAAGTGCTCCGCCCCGCGCCAGCCCTTCGTCGCCGGATCCGTGTCCAGCGTGGCCAGCCCCCCGTCGCTGGATCTGCGCCGTCAAGAGCCCCTCTGCACGGCACCGCAGCCGGATCCCGGCCCCGCGGCAGTCCTCCCCCGCCGGTTGTGGCCCCGCCTGGAATACTCCCACCCAGCAAACCTCCCGTAGCGCCAAGCCGTCTTGCTCATCGGTGCAGCGTCCATCGCCCAAGTGCCGTCTCTTCAGGTCAGCGCATCCCCCCATTGCTAGTTTCCATCGTGGTTTGACACGAGGAGTTCATGACATTTTGTTTATTTACTTATGTGGATTAGGTAAACGTGATTAGGACCAGTGGATGAGTGAGCTGACTTGGAACTCGCCGGATTAAATTCATTTACACCGATTTTGTTTACATTTTCTCTGCAAAGTCAGTATGGATTCAGAACCTACGTGCTGTCAAAAACAGTTACAATAGGAGATTCAGGCCATGTTCTTCTGATTCTGATTATGCACTGGACTATAGCCATTTTCCCATAGCGGCTCATCCACTATTGGATAACCACCATGTAGCTTGTTCACTTTAGATGACCCTCTTGCTGATTTCAATAGTTCTCTATGCTGAAGCTTCAAAATGGGACTAATCTGTATTGGTGAATGTAAGATTCAGAGAAGGTGAATATCAAGTTGTTGGTGACTGCAAAAATTTGAAAGAAACGACTCTGATTTCTTCTAGTGAATGACATTGTTGAGGTTGATGTTGGTTAGTAATCTGAGTAGTTCCATGTGTGATTCATGCTGCAGTTTGGTTTACAAGTCTCAGGCTACTGACAAACTTTTACACTTCATACATGCTACTTAACTGCAGCAACAGACCAAACAACTGATGAACTTGTGAACTCAGTGTTTACACAAGGGAATAAACAACTCACAAGATGGCTCAGTTTCTTATACATGCATTTCTCGTAGGTGATAGCTACTGACCGTAGGTATGAAAAAAGATAGATGTTGTCAAGAACTCCAATGGCATTGACATAGCCAAGCTGATCAAGCACTCGGCAGAGAACCGCGGGATCAAGGGCTCCGACAAAAGGCGACGCCGTCGATCCGACCTCGTTGCTCATGGAAGAGTGCGACGTGCTCATCCCGGCAGCTCTGGGAGGAGTCATAAAAAAGTAATCTTCTTCTTCCTCGTCCCAGCTCACTTCATCCTATCTTCTATCAGATTAATGCTCTGAAGTTCAGTTAGAGTATCCTCCTGGCTGCTATTTTTTTCTGTATCTGAAAACATTTTTGTTAATAAATAGTCCTTTTGATTTTCTTCTTCTACTAGGGACAATGCTGATGCCATCAAAGCAAAGTACATCATCGAGGATGTTAACCACCCAACAGACCCCGAGGCCGACGAGGCAAGAACTCCAACATTTTGCCACAAAAACTAAGCTGCATTTGTTGACACATTCACACATTGACTGACAGCAGAGAAATGTTCATGTTCGTGGTGCAGATTCTAGCAAAGAAGGGCGTGCTGATCCTACCGGACGTCATGGCCAACTCCGGCGGAGTGATGGTGAGCTGCTTCGAGTGGGTGCAGAACATCCAGGGGTTCATGTGGGATGAGGAGAAGGTGAATCGGGAGCTCAAGACATACGTGACCCGCGCCTCAAACATAGTTCTGAATATTTAGGAAATGTATGGCACTGTAGAAAATGGATAGTAGTTATGTAAAGTATATCTTCGAAAACTAGAATTGGCTCAATTTGGAAGAATGCCCACTTTATATGAATTTCTTGCCCGCTTTGCACGCGTTGCTACATGTGCATTATCATGCCTCAACCATATCATTGTCGACAAACATGGAACAGAAGAAGTATTTCCCCTATTTTAGTCCTCTCTGTCATGTTCGCGTGCACAACCTATTTTGCCAATGAGCAAGTTTAGGATCTGTTTGTTCTTCGATGATCTTATGCTGGTTGCCTGGTTCTCATTCTCGTCCTAGCTGTCTAGTTAGTAAGCATAACTCTGTTAGAGTAAACCTAGCTGGGACATCTGTTTCAGTATTGTTACCCAAGAGACTTAGGCCTAGATTTATTGGTTGTAAATTCGTTAGCTCCATGTATCACATTAGTTTCGATGCAAAACACAAGCTGCAATGTACCAACTCTTGTCGACATGTCTATATCAGTATAAAAATGGTACATGGTGTTCCTGATGCTATTCCTTCTTATTTTCTGCAGAAGAGGCTGACATTTGACAATATGGTTCTGTGTGTTCATTGACTGCTGGTGCTGCAGCCTGAAATTTTTCTTGTGGAGTCGACTGAAGTAATCCATCAAGTTAGCTGCATTATTGATTCTATTCTTTTTGCTGGCGAGGTAATAATCTCCCACTCAACTCGTGATGTGAGAAGTAGTAGTGTAACCATGATATTTACATTGCTCATGTGTTTTATATGCTATGATTTTTCTTCCTTAATTACCCTGCCTCAGCCATAATCATCATCCACTTAAACCAGAACTGTATACTTACGCAGTGTATGGCGCCGTTAGAATGGGGAGCATGCGTTTGTAAGTAGTCACTTATGGTAGTGTTTTAGATGTAAGGTTACTCCGATGCAGAAAGGTATGGATCAGATGGTGCAAATGATAGAAGTGGAACTTGCAGCTCATTAGCTGGGTTTTTTTTCTAAAAAGAACCAATGAAAAGTCAAGCATTTGGATGTACATAATCATACAAATAATATGCAAAAACATTAGAACATAAGTGTAGTCTTTAATTCAAAGAACATGCTATGAAGATCAATCATTATGATCTGCCCTTGAAGTGCCTCTCCGTGTAGCCCATTCATGGCTATACGAATGGGCTGGACACGACGTTTGATGGTTTGCGCTTGCGTCTTTTCGACTCCACTTGTTTAGCGATAGTCTCTGTGTCAAATTGTTGTTTTACTGGATTACTAGGAGGGGCATTCTTCCTCGGGCGTCCACGTTTATGCTTTGGGGCACCGAATGTGTCTGATTTGTTTGTAACATCAGGGTTGCTGACAATCGTGATGTCGTCTGCACCTTTTCGTTCCTCTGGAAAGCTGGCTTCATACTCGTCCTTCTATAGAGGAAATAGTGGTGCGTTACATGCAATCATGAAATGTAGGAACTACATGACATGAAATGCTAGTTGTGTAGAACTTACCTCTATAGGATTCTTGTATGATTTTTTCCGAAGCTTGTTGCAATCTGACCGCAGCAGCCTTGAACATATTTGCCAGCTGAAAATATGTATTTCTGCCTGAATTAGATAGCGACACATAGGTTAGGATAGCGGTGAAGCATAGGTAGTGCATGAGTGCAAATGTAATTTATTGTTCGGCAGACCTATGTGAAATCCTCAGTAATTTTGTCTCCGTCCCATGTCAACATGTATTTGAGTGTGTACGCCCCACATGAGTAACTGTGATGTAAAGTTGAAGTCAAGTATTGTAATGTAGGCGAGGAATCATGTTTCTGCCTATACGTACCCATCGGTATGTTAGTATAGCAAGTGGTTTTCCACTGGGTAATATTGATGGGTTTATGCGGTGTTACCAAGCCATCCTCGACCGATTCGTTGATACACGCCTGAATGGACTCCACCTGGTGTATGAGGAGTAATTCAAGGGATTGCGTCAGTGCTTTTCAAAAAGTGTCACATGAGGTAAGAGGAAGCAAGAGAGCAAGCTTACCAGTGCAGTTTCCTTGGCAATGTCACGATATGCTTGGATGGAGTTTAGGACCTGGATCTCTTCTTCCCAGCATGGTCTGCATGATGCAATGGTAATGGATGGTAGCAGCCCCGTGGGGAGTCTGAAACATGGAGGTTGTGAAAGGTGGCGAGTCACAGCAAGTGGAAGTAGCGGCACATAGAGGTTGGAGAGGATGCGGTGACACACAGGGGATGAGGGGAAGCGACGGTAGATCGCCGAGGACCTGGCTAGTCGTTATATAGGTCTAGACGGGAAGAGAGGAGCAGTAGTCGGTGAGAGGAGGGTCAAACCCTAGCTATATAGGAGCGCAAGGGTGCTGGGAGGGGTTACATGCAAAATAATTTTTATTTGTTTCCTCACAAGTTAATTTGCCAACAACGATTAATCAACCTGATAACTGATTAATCGGTTTGATGTGAGTTTATTGGACTGGCAAGTTAACGCGATGTATAGGTGTTACTCAATTCGGCCATCCTACGTGTAGCGATTGACTGGTCCATTAGCTGATTAATCGGACGAATGCTTGAACAGTGTAATTATCTTTGAACCCCAAGTGCCACGGCCTTCGAAAATACTCCCTTGAAGTAATATAAACGCTCTTATATTTCTTTGTAGAGGGAGAACTATCTTCTTTGGCCTCGCATCTGGTACTTGATTCCATATCCATTCAGGAAGCTCACAAAATAATATTATCGGCTCTGAGATATAAGAGAGAAACTCCATTATTATCCCCTCGCATATAGATTCTAGACACTAATCCACCTAAGTGGTCGTATCTGTGTCCCACTTCTTTCCAAAGTATTTCGATCACCATAGGGCTTTGTGTTTGCTTCCAGCTTTAGGTGCATGTCAGCAAAGATTGTACAAAGACATCTCAGCTAACGATGAGTCGTAGGGGGACGACATTAACAGGTTCTTGCAGAGGCTCATCGGCATCGTTTGACCACACATGTGTCATGGAGGCGAGAACAATAGCAACTGCAAGTAGGGTTCATACATTGTGACCGAAGCATAAGTTGATATTGATGGCTTTAGCAATCCACCACGAAATCATCACAGCTGCATATACAAAGGAGTCAACTTGGCGAAAATGTCCTCAAGCATATATCATGAGGGGTTAACACCTCCCTCCATTGGCAACCTTGGATTTCAGTTTTCTCCAATATCTCACATGTTATTGTCACAACATATTTTTTTTGAATGAAGCAACTCATCGAGCTGGCTATACTTAATATATACGTAGCTACAACCATGTGACCAAACAAAATACCTCAAAACTGGTAAAAAAAATTACAACTGTTAAGGTGATTGGCGATTTTACGAACCGTCCATCCAGCCTAATCTAACGGTAGGAAAATAGGAGTTACGAGGAGTTATAAAACTAAAATTACAGGAAATTACATATAACATGGGACCAGTACATAATTTTAGTGGGACCAATTAGAATTTTAAAGGGTAGATCCGTCATTTCTTTATTTCCGCTTGCAATATGTCCATTCGTCTCAACCCCGATCCAGTCTCATCCCCGATCCACTCATCTCCTCTCACCACGGCGTCCGCCGCTTGCCACGCCGTGGACTGCCGGTTTCTCCCCGCCAAGTGCCCCACCACGCCGGCCGCCGGTCTCCACGCCGTCGACTGTCACAGTCCTTCGTCGCCGGATGTGCCCCGCGAAGAGCCCCGCCCCGCGCGAGCCCTCCGCCGCCGGATGTGCGTCGCCAAGTGCTCCGCCCCGCGCCAGCCCTTCGTCGCCGGATCCGTGTCCAGCGTGGCCAGCCCCCCGTCGCTGGATCTGCGCCGTCAAGAGCCCCTCTGCACGGCACCGCAGCCGGATCCCGGCCCCGCGGCAGTCCTCCCCCGCCGGTTGTGGCCCCGCCTGGAATACTCCCACCCAGGAAACCTCCCGTAGCGCCAAGCCGTCTTGCTCATCGGTGCAGCGTCCATCACCTAAGTGTCGGCTCTTCAGGTCAGCGCATCCCCCCATTGCTAGTTTCCATCGTGGTTTGACACGAGGAGTTCATGACATTTTGTTTATTTACTTATGTGGATTAGGTAAACGTGATTAGGACCAGTGGATGAGTGAGCTGACTTGGAACTCGCCAGATTAAATTCATTTACACCGATTTTGTTTACATTTTCTCTGCAAAGTCAGTATGGATTCAGAACCTACGTGCTGTCAAAAACAGTTACAATAGGAGATTCAGGCCATGTTCTTCTGATTCTGATTATGCACTGGACTATAGCCATTTTCCCATAGCGGCTCATCCACTATTGGATAACCACCATGTAGCTTGTTCACTTTAGATGACCCTCTTGCTGATTTCAATAGTTCTCTATGCT
This sequence comes from Triticum dicoccoides, assembly GCF_002162155.2. NCBI lineage: Eukaryota > Viridiplantae > Streptophyta > Magnoliopsida > Poales > Poaceae > Triticum > Triticum dicoccoides. The sequence continues at coordinate 10,022 of NW_021184975.1, forward strand.
GAAGCTTCAAAATGGGACTAATCTGTATTGGTGAATGTAAGATTCAGAGAAAGTGAATATCAAGTTGTTGGTGACTGCAAAAATATGAAAGAAACGACTCTGATTTCTTCTAGTGAATGACATTGTTGAGGTTGATGTTGGTTTGTAATCTGAGTAGTCCCATGTGTGATTCATGCTGCAGTTTGGTTTACAAGTCTCATGCAACTGACAAACTTTTACACTTCATACATGCTACTTAACTGCAGCAACAGACCAAACAACTGATGAACTTGTGAACTCAGTGTTTACACAAGGGAATAAACAACTCACAAGATGGCTCAGTTTCTTATACATGCATTTCTCGTAGGTGATAGCTACTGACCGTAGGTATGAAAAAAGATAGATGTTGTCAAGAACTCCAATGGCATTGACATAGCCAAGCTGATCAAGCACTCGGCAGAGAACCGCGGGATCAAGGGCTCCGACAAAAGGCGACGCCGTCGATCCGACCTCGTTGCTCACGGAAGAGTGCGACGTGCTCATCCCGGCAGCTCTGGGAGGAGTCATAAAAAATTAATCTTCTTCTTCCTCGTCCCAGCTCACTTCATCCTATCTTCTATCAGATTAATGCTCTGAAGTTCAGTTAGAGTATCCTCCTGGCTGCTATTTTTTTCTGTATCTGAAAACATTTTTGTTAATAAATAGTCCTTTTGATTTTCTTCTTCTACTAGGGACAATGCTGATGCCATCAAAGCAAAGTACATCATTGAGGATGTTAACCACCCAACAGACCCCGAGGCCGACGAGGCAAGAACACCAACATTTTGCCACAAAAACTAAGCTGCATTTGTTGACACATTCGCACATTGACTGACAGCAGAGAAATGTTCATGTTCGTGGTGCAGATTCTAGCAAAGAAGGGCGTGCTGATCCTACCGGACGTCATGGCCAACTCCGGCGGAGTGATGGTGAGCTGCTTCGAGTGGGTGCAGAACATCCAGTGGTTCATGTGGGATGAGGAGAAGGTGAATCGGGAGCTCAAGACATACGTGACCCGCGCCTCAAACATAGTTCTGAATATTTAGGAAATGTATGGCACTGTAGAAAATGGATAGTAGTTATGTAAAGTATATCTTCGAAAACTAGAATTGGCTCAATTTGGAAGAATGCCCACTTTATATGAATTTCTTGCCCGCTTTGCACGCGTTGCTACATGTGCACTATCATGCCTCAACCATATCATTGTCGACAAACATGGAACAGAAGAAGTATTTCCCCTATTTTAGTCCTCTCTGTCATGTTCGCGTGCACAACCTATTTTGCCAATGAGCAAGTTTAGGATCTGTTTGTTCTTCGATGATCTTATGCTGGTTGCCTGGTTCTCATTCTCGTCCTAGCTGTCTAGTTAGTAAGCATAACTCTGTTAGAGTAAACCTAGCTGGGACATCTGTTTCAGTATTGTTACCCAAGAGACTTAGGCCTAGATTTATTGGTTGTAAATTCGTTAGCTCCATGTATCACATTAGTTTCGATGCAAAACACAAGCTGCAATGTACCAACTCTTGTCGACATGTCTATATCAGTATAAAAATGGTACATGGTGTTCCTGATGCTATTCCTTCTTATTTTCTGGAGGAGAGGCTGACATTTGACAATATGGTTCTGTGTGTTCATTGTCTGCTGGTGCTGCAGCCTGAAAATTTTCTTGTGGAGTCGACTGAAGTAATCCATCAAGTTAGCTGCATTATTGATTCTATTCTTTTTGCTGGCGAGGTAATAATCTCCCACTCAACTCGTGATGTGAGAAATAGTAGTGTAACCATGATATTTACATTGCTCATGTGTTTTATATGCTATGATTTTTCTTCCTTAATTACTCTGCCTCAGCCATAATCATCATCCACTTAAACCAGAACTGTATACTTACGCAGTGTATGGCGCCGTTAGAATGGGGAGCATGCGTTTGTAAGTAGTCACTTATGGTAGTGTTTTAGATGTAAGGTTACTCCGATGCAGAAAGGTATGGATCAAATGGTGCAAATGATAGAAGTGGAACTTGCAGCTCATTAGCTGGGTTTTTTTTCTAAAAAGAACCAATGAAAAGTCAAGCATTTGGATGTACATAATCATACAAATAATATGCAAAAACATTAGAACATAAGTGTAGTCTTTAATTCAAAGAACATGCTATGAAGATCAATCATTATGATCTGCCCTTGAAGTGCCTCTCCGTGTAGCCCATTCATGGCTATACGAATGGGCTGGACACGACGTTTGATGGTTTGCGCTTGCGTCTTTTCGACTCCACTTGTTTAGCGATAGTCTCTGTGTCAAATTGTTGTTTTACTGGATTACTAGGAGGGGCATTCTTCCTCGGGCGTCCACGTTTACGCTTTGGGGCACCGAATGTGTCTGATTTGTTTGTAACATCAGGGTTGCTGACAATCGTGATGTCGTCTGCACCTTTTCGTTCCTCTGGAAAGCTGGCTTCATACTCGTCCTTCTATAGAGGAAATAGTGGTGCGTTACATGCAATCATGAAAGGTAGGAACTACATGACATGAAATGCTAGTTGTGTAGAACTTACCTCTATAGGATTCTTGTATGATTTTTTCCGAAGCTTGTTGCAATCCGACCGCAGCAGCCTTGAACATATTTGCCAGCTGAAAATATGTATTTCTGCCTGAATTAGATAGCGACACATAGGTTAGGATAGCGGTGAAGCATAGGTAGTGCATGAGTGCAAATGTAATTTATTGTTCGGCAGACCTATGTGAAATCCTCAGTAATTTTGTCTCCGTCCCATGTCAACATGTATTTGAGTGTGTACGCCCCACATGAGTAACTGTGATGTAAAGTTGAAGTCAAGTATTGTAATGTAGGCGAGGAATCATGTTGCTGCCTATACGTACCCATCGGTATGTTAGTATAGCAAGTGGTTTTCCACTGGGTAATATTGATGGGTTTATGCGGTGTTACCAAGCCATCCTCGACCGATTCGTTGATACACGCTTGAATGGACTCCACCTGGTGTATGAGGAGTAATTCAAGGGATTGCGTCAGTGTTTTTCAAAAAGTGTCACATGAGGTAAGAGGAAGCAAGAGAGCAAGCTTACCAGTGCAGTTTCCTTGGCAATGTCACGATATGCTTGGATGGAGTTTAGGACCTGGATCTCTTCTTTATCTAAATTAAACATGAGTAATAACCAGTGCATGTTGTGCACATTCATTGGGACACGTACCTGGCAGAAAATTAAAGCGGACTCAATTTAGGGAAAATCAAGATATACAATTAAACAAGTCAGGAAACATGCATACCATTTTGCGTCCTACAAATTTCGTTGCTACATTAGCAACATGTGGGCTTTTGCATCCCATTGGAATACCCCCAAATTCGCCTAGCAATCTTCTGCTTTCTATGGTGGAAATGAATGATGTAGCATCAGTTGCAACATTGCTAATGTGTGCATATGCATTAATAACCTACAAAATTTGTAGTCATGTAATATGGCACAATTTAGAATACTTGATGTAGATTGCAGTATACGGGCCTTATGTCATCGACGAAGAATAGTTTGCTAACATTTGGCTTGAGTTGATGAACTGTTAGCACAATGTCTTCGATGTGAACTAGCTCAACAAGGTCGTGACTCCCTCGGATGAAAAGTGCAGCTTCATAGTCTTCATCTGTCAATATGTAAGCATTGTTGAATACAGGCTACCGTGGTGGGATGTCTTGGTCCAACACTTGTTTTGCACCATAGGTTTTGCACTAGGTGTACCAGCAGAAGTCCGTGCTTTCCATGCGTCAAACACAGGAGTTGATGAAGACTTGTCATTGCTTGGTTGCTCTTGTTCCTAAAATTAGAAGTTGGTCAATGAACAGAAATTAGCTCATGTTAGCAAGATGATGGGCCATAGTTATCACCTGTACGTATGCATTCCTCTTCGTTGATTGTTTGTTTGTTTCACCTAGGGATCTTAATTCCTGTAACATGAAATGCATAGAATGAAAATATAGGAAGTTATGGGTAAAATTGATGTTGTAGTATCACTTACCTAGAGTTCCCTTTTGAGGTCTCCAACTTCCCTTTTGAGGTCTCCAACTTCGTCCTCCAGCTTGGACAACCTAGCTTGAGTGGCAATTTTACCCCTTATGTTTATCACGTCCTCGGTCACGGTGATTATTCTTTTATCTAATTTGTGCTCTACTTCTACTACTTGTTTGACCAACTTTTTCTCTTGTTCTGCAAATAGATCGTTCTGGGTTTGAAGTATCATGTCCATCTGCATAAAAGAAATGTCAACTCGTTTTGTTAGAAGAAAAATAAGTATGGTTAGGTGTGACCTTTGTTGTGTTATTTAAAAGGATGTGTCTTGGAGCAACTTACTTGTTGGCTACTCATAGTTTGACCTCGTGGTTGTGGTCGATAGCTAGCATCTTCATGCGCATGTGTATCTTTGTTGGTATGCTGGTCATTTGTAATGTTGGTTGGCTCCAGATCGCCGATCTTCATGATAACCTTTGATAAGATATAAAGAATCAGTACTAACAAATAAATATGGTAAATAAAGAAGTCAAGTCTAGAAAGGTACCAATCCATTATACAGGCCTCCTTTCAAGTAGGCCTCATGTCTTATTTTAGCTGTGGCTTCATCCCACCGTGCCATCAGCGGACGAGGTATACGAGAATACATAAGCGAGCCAGCACGGATGTGTTCCCAATACCAAAACTGTAGGAAACATTAGTTCAACAATGATAGAGATATATGCATCATATGAATAATAGTAGAATGACAACTAGTGTTGTAGCACTTACTTGGAGCAAAGCTAGATTTCCTTGTAGATTCACTTGGTCCACATAGTTAAAAGTATTGATGGATGTCAACAGATGGTTAAGTGTGAAACATCCCCAGTTAAAATAGGGAATTCTTGCGACGTCTTGTACAAGGACGAAATATTTGGCGTCGAGATAATCCTGTACCGTGGGTGCTAACATAGTGCCAATGGCATACAAAACAAACCGCCTGATGAAATGATCATCTGGAGTTTTGGAGGCTTTAATTTTCTTCTCAAGGTCACTCAGCTTAAGTCATCCGTCAGTTTGATAAACGCTTAACAGGTTTACATCTATTGGTTTTCCCATTTCCATATATATATCTTCCCACTCTATCGGAAGGTCCATTAATTCATACACATCTGTTGGAGTTATAGGAATGTCCTTACCAGCAATGTGAATACTCTGCTTTTTTCTGATGTAGCTCTTGGCTAGCAGCACCAATGTAATACGTCGGAGAAGCACTGACTTCATTTGCGTTAGCCCTCCAAGACCAGTTTTAGTGCAGATGGCCTTTTGGTGGTCAGGATCTAATCTGTCGATCATGTGCGCAATCCTTGAAGGTGAGCATGATAACCTCATATTTGTATGTTTCACACTGAGTTCTTCCAAAAAATCCTGAAATATGTGTAATGAGTAAAAGAACTATGAGTAAAAGAAATATGTGTAATCAGGATCTAATCTTTGTATGTTTTCAAAGATTTTAACCTAACTGGGATTAACATACCTGATTGGTTACGTCTGGTAGTGGCAATTCTGTGTCAGCATAACTACTGGAAGAACTAGCCATTCCTGCAAAATATGCACAAAGATAGACTGAATCAATTTTCTTTACTGTCGTTCATGTGAATATAATACGTGGTATGTACTGAATCATTCTGCCATTTGATATTTGTATACAGTTTTGGATTAAGTTCACCTCACTTGTTGACTAAAGGGTGTAAAAATATCAGGCGTTCTCACCGTGATGCTGATGGGTGGATGAAGAGGAAGCAGTACCGTCGTATCACACAGGCCAGATAGGTGGTTGACACCGGCTCAGATCCCCTGGGTGTGCCTGGCAGCTCTGATCGCGCCGGTGATCCCCTGGGTGATCCTGACGGCGGCAGCGGCGTCCCTGTGGACATACGACAGTTGCTGGGCGCTCCAATTTTGATTGTCCACCTAATTCATGTAGCCGCGGGCGGTACCCATGGTGCCAAATAAATGCACGTTCCATCATAATCATGTACGAGCCTATTTAGATGACAAGAGCCGGCATTCTCACCTTAAATACGAAGTGTCGATGAAGAACAAGCAGCGACGTCGTATTTCGCAGGCCAGATGGGCGGTTGCCGGCGGCTCCGTTCTCGTGGGTGAGGACGTCGGCGTTCGATGGGACTGGCTTTGGAGGAGCAGATCGCGTGTGCGGCGCATGGAATATGAGTGGAAAATGACGATCAAGCCGGCTAGGCCAGTTGGATAGGAGGTTGTTGCAGATAGTGCGGGAGGTGGGAGGTGAGTTTGGAAGGGCCGATGGATACGCATGTGATAAGTGTTAATCCAATTCTTTTGGCACGTCTGCTTCTTTTTTTAGAAGGGCCCATGGATGGGCTGTCCCACTAGTAACAATAGAAGTAGCCCTTTTCACAAAATAAAAACAACAAAGTAGCATTGACGTGCAAGCACTGCTACTCACTATATCGGTATTTGTGGGTCATCCACTAGGGGTATTCGCCGGCTGCCGAGCTCCAGCCCACGCCCGCCTCCCTCCTTCCCACACCACCTACGCCCCAGACCCGGTAGGGCTCTGCCTCCTACCAACGATGGGTTTGTCCGGTTCCTATAGCCCATTCCCATGTTTAGTTAGTCGAATGGACCGGAACCCACCAATCCCAAAAAACAGAATATTCGCTCTATATGCGAAACCGAGGGATATCTCTGATTCGTCCGGACAACATGGAACGAGCCCCTCGCACGCACCCAGCCCCGTCCCCTCACGCATCGCCCCCCGATCTTGGTCTGTGCCCCTCCCCGCTCCCTCTCTGGCGTCGCAATCCCTCTCGCCCCCGTTGTCTCTCCTCCGTCATGGCACGCATCGGGATCTTAGCGGCGACCTAGCAGAGGGTGGGGACTGGCAGCAGGGTGGGGGACTGGCAGGGGCGACAATTGGCGGCGACCTAGCAGGGGTGGCCACTTGCAACAGCAAGGTGACCTGCAGCGGGACGGCGGGAGAGCAAGGAATGACCGGTGCGGCTGCTGCATAGCAGTGAATGAGCAGTGAAGGCGGAAACTGGCTGCTAGCAGTGAACTTGGCTCCTCAACCAAACACACCCTACATGTACTCCTGAGCAGTGAATGAGCAGTGAGGGCGGAAACGGGCTGCTAGCAGTGAACTTGGCTCCTCAACCAAACACACCCTACATGTACTCCTGAGCAGTGAATCAGCAGTGAAGGCGGAAACTAGCTGCTAGCAGTGAACTTGGATCCCTTTTTGCACAATGGGTCATTCGGAAATGGTAACACCATGAGTTGCCCCCAATGAGTAAGACCGATTATCATGACAACAACTGGCTATCACCACTATTGGTAGTCCGAACCCAAAACTACTTTCACATGGGTGGGCAGCTGGGCGCACTACAAGAGATTAGGCCTACTGTGAAGAGCCAACAAATGTCATCGAACAGCTAATAACGTCACAAATTACACCCGAGTGATGTTGTATGGGCGTCACAAGCATCGTCACGGAATCCCCGTCACAGATTACTCCTGGTGACGGCGCGTGTAAAACAATGTCATTGAAAATGGGACCTTTGGTGACATTTTCGAGAACGTCAACAACTTGCTATTTCCATGACGATGGATTAATGTCACAAGTTAGGAGCAAAGATGCCATATTGTACAATATTTAATGATGGAGCAACGTCACTGACTTTATGCCATGTCAACACCCGCACAGATTACCCTACTACTAGCATCACTACTTTCATTATTGATGAAGATGATATCATCAAAATATGTTTACTATATTTTGAATAATTTGCAATGAAATATGAGTTCCACTATATTGCAAATGCATATCAAAGTATTTAATTCACATCACATTATATAAATAAGTTATGAGCCAAATCACATTATAAATTGAAATGGGAGACAAATCATATTATATATTCAAACTCTTAGCCAAATCATCCTCCAAATAGAAATGACAATAATAAATAACATTGACTCAAGTTTGACACGACAATAGACAAGACGATGGATTCTTGCTGAGTTGCTCGAGCCCTTAAGAGAAAAACCAATATCATGTTGCTTCTTTCCCCAAGCTTCATTCTTCTCTTGTTGGGTCTTCTTCACAGCTTCCAATCCTTCTTGATGCTTCCTTTGAATCTCTTCAAATGCTGTCATGTGCTTCAAGTCTCACGGCTAACTCCCCCCGATGCCTATAAATTGAGGAAACACAACATCGTGTTGCATCTTAATGAGATGAAAACATAAGATAAAAACATATAAAATTACCACTAAGAAGCATACAATCTATCAAATTATGGATCTGTGTACATTATTAACTAGATTTGCGGGTATGCAGATGGGACAATAAAATGGTATATTAGTTTGGCAAAACAAGAAGACACAAACTAGAATAAAAAGTTGTCAGTCAAAATAATTTACATGGACCCATGCTGCACTTTTAAGTAGCATGTGAATGACTAGTGAGTCCACTAGGGCGGCGCATGACAATGAATTGTAGTAATCTACTGAACATATTTCATAATTAGTTGCATAAGTATAGTTGTTTGACGCTTTGGTTACTACAAAAGTTTAGATCGGCACATCACTAAGAAAACATATCAGTAATGTACTAAAAAACCGCAGACCAAAACACCAAAATGTTTCTTTTGTAAGGAGTGACATCCATTCATCCATTCGAATAATGCAATATCTACAGGTAATCACCCAACCACTACATGCCACCTTATTCCTATTAACTGTGCGTTTTCTCGTTCTGAAATGATTTGGACATGCTATGAATTTGGTTGTTCATCATCTCATGTAAAACTAAGTTCCATAAGCAACCACTGTCAGTACTGTCTACACTATTTTAGTCAGTTGTGTGCTTACTCACCTTCCCCAGCAACTACAGCTAATTGTGTGCTTGCACTGCAGTTGTACGATGCTTCCTCGATCTAAATATAACAATAAAAATACAAGTTATGCACAAAGGAAGGGCACGGTGAGATTAAATCCAGGCATAGACAACCACGTAAGGAATTGTCAAGTACTGGACTGGAAGGAAAAAAAAGTGGAGAAGCAACAAGCAAGTAGAAAAAGATTAAGCTTCAAACTTTACCAACATAGCAAGGTCAATACGATTATCTTGATATTGCAAACCCAGTCCTGCTACCTACAGTGAGCAGTCGATTAATGCGCCTGCGTTATAGGGGAAAAACAGAAGAGAAGCAATATACTAACAAGTGTTCACATGGATAAAAATATTACAGAATAACATAATCATTTCTCTTTCAGTGAGCAGTATTAGTATCTGAATGGACCTTTTAGTATATATATTTTTCAGCATCTAGCAACTACGGTATGTCCCATGATACGAGCCCTCGACATATCTTTACCTTGTTAACTGTTATCACAGAATATTGACTTCTTGTGCATAGTAACTGATAAAAGGCTATTAGTACAGCTTCACTGTTAATACTCTGAATGTAGAGTCTAGTCACATATTAGATGTTCTTGAGCATGCTGGAGATTGCATAATCTTGCAGCTTAAAGGGGAAACTTGAGTTGAAATCATTCATTGTAGAAATTTAGAGACAGTCAATAACATATAAGTATAAACCTTAGATAAGAACAAAGGACATTGATCTTACTCCTGATTTAGATGAACTACAACTAGAAAAAGGAGATTTCAAATAGGTGGTTAGAAGAATCAAATTTCTAGATCACAAATCTTACATCAGGAAATTATGGAAGAAAAAGGAAGCAGCGAAATATTACCCTCGAGTAGTTGGAAGGGGAACAGATCTAATGGTGCTGTAGCCGAGTTACTTGTAGAGTTTTCGACTCATTCCCTAGCCTATCTGCATCATCGGCTTGCCCCTCCCAAACCTGGTGTCTCCCGCCGCCGCCATCTTGTTGGTCGCTGGACGAAACCAATCTTCTAAATCACCATATACATCTCAAGTAGTGGGTGAGGAAGGGGTGGTGAGGCAGCGTCCAGATCTTGGTGAGGCACGAGGTGAGAAACGAAGCTGGTGAAGGCGTCGGAGATGGAGTTGGTGATGGTCGACAAGCCATTGACGGTGGAGGCAGCATGGAGGTCATACCAGGCAGCAAATGGGGCAGGTCGGCGTCGGTGTAGTGGTGGCTGGGGATGGGGAACCGGACATAGAGGGTGGGGCGGCAGACTAGAGGGCAGCGACAGGGAGCAAATTCGGGTGGCGCGGCTGGCGGCGAGTGATTTGCAGGCGCCGCCGGCGAGATGAGATTTAAGTTAGGTGCGAATGTACAGGTGTATTTGGGGATTTTTTTTGGGCTAGTGTTTTATATGGAGGCACACGGCGTGGCGTGAGACCTAGCGCCAAATGGGCCGACCCACGCACGAAGCTGATTTTTGTTTTGTTTTTTCTCTGTGGTTGTGAATTCTTGGCGTGCCATCGTTTTAAAAGGTGGGTGATAAGAATTAAAAAAATCCAATCAACTCTCATATTTCCTTTTTAACTTTTGAGATAGAAATGTAACAACACTAGCTCACGAGTGCGCCATTGAAAGTTTTTTTTGCATACGCACTAACTATTTATTATATTATACAACATGAAAGTAATGTTCACTCATTTCCTCTTGGCTCCTATTTTCATTTTTATATTCGAGATAAACAACATCAGCTCACGGACGCTCACTTTGAGTTTTTAGCCCAACCACTACCTATTTATATTAGAAAGAAGAAAATAAGTTTTACCTTTATAAATAATAATGATTATTAGTATTTCCATGGCCATTGCCTATTTATATTATATCAAGAAAAATTACAACGCTCGCTAGCCTTTGAAAAAACTATGGCAATCTCAGTGCCAACACTGACGCATGGACCCAATCACTCAATAACCCAAGAACTAGCTATGGTGGGTCTGACTACTATACGTAACATGACAAAAATGATCTTCACACATTCATAGTACTCGGTGACTCTAGCGGGCTCGTCATGGAAATTACGAAGATTTCACAAAAATTGGGGGCCAGGTGTGTTGAAAGGTCGAGGCAATTCGGTGACGCTTATCGTCACCGATTTGCAGTAATTGGTGACGCCACCTATGACAACATCATACATTAGGAATTTATGTGACATTGTCCACCATTGTCACGAGGATTTTCGTCACAGTATGTCAATTTTGTTGTAGTGGCGGTCCGACTGGTAGTTGCGGGTCATCCGCTACAGGTAGTACCACGACCATGGCTCTTTACGTCTAGTACTATGGGTCATCCGGATACTCGTCGACGTAAACTTTTCACCGCGATCTGTCCGAGTGCGAACCTTCAGCTTCTTGAACGCTTCAAATGCGCCATCTTTAGATCGTAGGAGATGTATCTCGAGTAGTCATCTACCACAAGGAAGAAGTACTTATTTTCTCTGTGATATGCTGGGGTGATAGGGCCACATAGATCACCATGGAGCTGCTCAATTGCATCACTTGCACGATAGGTAGACCGAGCAGGGAACGGCCTATGGTGTTGTTTTCCAACCAAGAACCCGTCACCTACTCGATCAACATGGTCGATAAATGGCATCTCAGATACCATGTCCATCTTCGACATCTTCCTCAAGGCGTAGAAGTTAACGTGTCCAAATCTAGCATGCCATAACCATGAATCATCATCACTCTTGAGCCAACACCATGACACGTTCTGGCTCCCGGATAACTTCGGCATTACTTTTTTCTCATGAAGTAGCACCTATCGGTTTGGTTTGACAACCTATCTTTGGACGAGATCACAAACTTCGGCCATTAGAAGACATGGATGTTCGTCTTCCTGCTTCGCCAAATTTGTCTTGATCTCCCGCTTGTTAGGCTCCGAACAATCCTTCGCACGATGTAGTTGGCGTCGGTAAGCATCGGGTACTGGATGAGGATGTTGTGATGCACCAGTACGTTGGCACCGCCCGTCCTCCACCACTGGTTGCTGACTTGCCGCCCTTCTTCACCTTGTTGCCATTCTTGTACTGTCGCCGGACTTGACCGACTCCTGATCAATGTCCCCCATCATTGATCGTAGATCGTCGAGGCTCTAGATACCAATGTTGGATTTAGAACGCTAGATTAACTCGTCGGCAACTACACATACACATGGAAGCACACAAGCAGGCTGCTTAATTGATTTCCTCTTTTTTTAGTCCATACACACTCTCATTTATTGATCAATATCCAAATACATAGGAATACAAGATAAATCCGGGGTATTAAGTAGCCAGAGATGGCGTCCCGGAGAGAGTCCCAAAGTGTGTTTGGCGAGGCTATGCACCTCAAAGTTTGTCTCGCGCCCTTCGAAGATGAAGGAGCATGCTGGAAACTGCAAACCTTGGGAGATGATCTCTTTAACAATGCTCGCGTAAAGGCCGCCCGTGCCCTTGTGTATGTCCGCGACAACCTCCTTGCAATCTGAGGCTACCAACACATGAGATAGTGAGAGGTCGAGGGCAAAGGAAAGAGCTTCTCTGCACGCCAAGGCTTCGAGTGTCGCTGGATCGTTAATACCTGTGTGTCTTACTGCTGATGCACCAAGATACTTGCCCATGTCATCCCTGCTTAATTGATTTCTTCTGAATCAAGAGCACATGCACGTACGATATTTGATCCACGTGAGCACAAAAGCCCATATAGTACTTACGAGCCTAATCCAGATACGTAATATAATTGCCCATATAGTACTTACCAGCCTGACTTACCAGCCACATTCACACGTACGTAAACCTAGCCATAGAGGCAAATCCCGTCGGGAGCAGTTCATCAGGCGGCGACGCCCTCTCCTCCACGTCCGGCGACGTCCTCTCCTCCTCGTCGGCCGGCGACGTTCTCTCCTCTGCGTCTGGCGACCGGTGCCCCACAACCAAACCGTATGTACACCTATGATGTTTCCTTCCCTCTTAGTAGTAATGCGATTCAATTAATACGGTGGACGCGGATGGTGCCGCGGCGGCCGATCTTCGGATCCTTCTAATGGCACATAGCATGCACTGAACTATAAATCAGAAATCTACTACTTTCTCTAAATTGCATGCTCGTACGTCTAGTGGCACATAGCAGTATGGGAGTTAGTAATTGGATTTAATTAATAGGTATTCCAATTTCCATACATAATGTAACTAGCATTGTTATGTCAGGATGCTGTAGGGACCATGGATGATGACAAGTACGTGCATCAAATGCGTCAAGAGATGGACAAGAATATGCAGCGAGAGCGAGAGGTGATGGACAACAATCTGAAACTGGAGCGTGCAACCATTTACCGCATGAGGAAGGAGGAGCGTGCAGCCATGGAACAGATGATGACGGCGGAGCGTGCAGCCGTGGATCAGAGGTTGAAGCATTTCCATGATGATATGGACCTAAAGTTGAAGAAGGAGAGGAAGGACCTGGACCGCACTATATAGCTCGAGCGTGGCAAGATGGAATTCAATATCATGCAGGCGCGTGCGAACAGGGATCTTATCTTGCAGCAAGAGCGTAAGGACATGGATCACAAGGCCAAGATGGATCAGATCCGCTTGGAAGGGAATATGATGCAGGACCGCGTTGTACAGCTCGAGCGTGGTAAGATGGACGTCAATACAATGCAAGCTCGTGCGGATATGGAGCGAAAGTTACAACAAGACCGTAGTGATCTAGATTACAAGGCCAAGATGGAGGACATCCTCATGGATGGGAGTATGATGCAAGACCTTGCTAGTACAGGCACAAAGGTACGTTTCATTATGTACCTATTATTCATTAAATCATCTGCAGGAGCAATCTGTCTCATCAGCACTTCTACAGGCACAACGAGACATCCCTAGACCGAAGGAATCTATCTCATCAGCATCTCGACAGGCACAACGAGACATCCGTACACCGGAGCAATCTGTCTCATCCCCACCTCCACAAGCACAACGAGACATCCGTACACCGGAGCAATCTGTCTCGTCACCACCTCCGCAGGAAAAACATGACATCCCACCATCGGACAATCTGTCTCAACACCACGTGGCCCAGTAAGTATGTTTTACCAATGGTAGGCATATCCTATGTATGAACAATTTGATATTGTGCAAAAACTGATGTCAACTAGTCATATGTAGGTAGTCGTAATGCAATTTATTGTTCATGTGGACTATGAACTTTCTCATGTTCCTCACGCGTACCACAACGGGAGACCTGGTATGATGACAATAGTTGAACTCGGCAAGGTGGACTGGCAGCTAATGGAGAAAAATTTGTGTTGCCAAGGGTACAAAGGGAAAGCAGATTTGTACTACATCAAGCCTGGGTGTGTACCACGAGAAGGAATGGTACAAATTTCAGGCCAACATGATGTAGATGAAATGTTGCATGCTTTAGAAGGGCTAAAGAAATGTCATTTGTACATTGTCAAGAATTGTGCAACCTTAGATGATGCACAAGTCTCATATGATAGTGACGATGACATGTCTGAACAGGTTGGTTATATTGCCAAGTTCACTTATTATACAAAAAATGGCCACATCATTTGCATGTTAATCTAAATACCTTTGGTATGCTTTTGGACAGGACATGTGTGAGGAAGACATATATTCGTGTGGGTACAAGGATATCGGCAAGAGGGACATGGGCGAATATGGGTCATCGCCCAAAAGGAAGAAACTTGCAGATAACAATTCGAAGAAAGCATTGGATTTCGGCAGCAGTGACGAGCCTCTTCAGTAGGCTTTTGTTTTTTCTACAATTTCAAGCTTTGGAGCTGAATTATTGTCCGAAGTAGTGTTTATATCATTTTCCATCCAACAATCACTTCATTCAAGTGACAATTATGAGACTATGTTTAAAATAATAGGCTTTCAACTTTGAGTTGTTGCTCAATTTTTAGATGCCACATACTAAATTGTGGCTTTTACTATTTTTTTATTGCATATGCTGCACTAGTCCAAACCATTGTTATTTCACGCAATAGTTTGGTTATTTCTGATGCTTTAGCTTATTGAGAACCAAAGAATCTGTGATACGGCTATTCTGTGTAAAGGAAAGATATTTCCATGGTCTGCACATTTATATGACAGAATTAAGAGATGCTTTTGTATGGCAGTGTTAATAATTACTCCCTCCGTAAACTAATATAAGAGCGTTTAGATTGCTATTTTAGTGATCTAAACACTCTTATATTAGTTTACAGAGGGAGTAGATATCAAGTGTCATATTGTCTAGACAACTTGCATTAAGGCTTTAAGATGTAGTAACAACGCTTGATTCGCAGAAAAGCCACGGCTTCTGACTCCAATGCATTCCAAAACCGTAAGGTTGTATTTGTTTCGCTCGCAATGTCTTTCATAGCCATGGTTTCCGATACAGGACTTAACGAAACTGAAGACGCCCAGATCGGAGCTGATTGGAAAACGGGAACACATCTGCGCCAACCAAACGAAGCGCGGTTTCGAGTTAAATTAGTGTATAGGCTACAATTGTCTTGCAGAAGTTGTACTAAATTAGTTAGGCTGATTATCAAATTAGGATATGTACTGTAAAAACTCCATAAAATTTGATAGGATCATATATAAATTTTTGTTCACCACTGTCACATGCACAGGCTGACTCAAACATTGTGTACATACATCTGATATAATATACTACCTCTGTCCCATAATGTAAGACGTTTTTTGACTCTACTGTAGTGTCAAAAAACGTCTTACATTATGGGACGGACGGAGTATTTTATAAGGATAGCTTTGTTCTACAACTCTTGTATCTCACTTTTTTATGTCCAAACATAAATCAACCGCTTTACTAGAAGAGATGCATTATAACATAGAACTTTCAAATTCCAGTATATCCTAGCTTCAATAGCTTGAGCGCCATCCAGCTCCAATCATCATCTGAAGATACCTTGGGCTGCAGAACAAGGCAAAAGTGGATGCAACTTCAACACTAGCTTGTACAACAATTTATTTTCTCTACGGATGAGCTTGCAGCTGAACATGCAGACAAGAATACCTGAAAAAAATAGGAACATCAACTATTTTCAGGTGCATATCCAAGACAAAAGGTCAACAAAATTATCTAGTTGGATAAAGTTTAATTTGTGCTAAAAGCCTTGTGAATGATACTACTTAAGATTTGCATGCTAGATCGTGGCTAGAGTGTGGATTTGCAACAAGAAAATAAATCATGAACAAGATAATGACTAGTAATGCTTTCAGAAATTTCTGTTGGGCATCAAAAGTGGAGTTTCATTTTGAGACCAACAAAGTGAACCAGCAGAAAAACACAACAAATATAATCTACTCCAGGCGGCCACCTAAAATGGTTTTACAAGGTCCTTTGTGTAAAATGTACCGGCGACCACCTAATGATAACATCATGTCCATCAGCTTTTCATCCAGTGGCTCAGAATCGCTCGGAGCATTCGTAGCACGAGTTCAACCATAGCACTGGATACGTTCTCGTACTGAACATGCTATAGTATACTGACGACCAGCAAAGAAAAAAGACTCATTCAGGTGCTTCAAAATTATCAACTGAAGAAGGAAAACAATCACAAAAATGCACTCTGTTGATTACATGTGCAGGGCTACGAGGAGGTTGAGGCATCGCAAGGGACGGATCGGCAAGATCGTGGAAAATGAAATACTTGCAGAAATTAATACTTGAAAAATGGACCACAAGGGCAACAGTTTCCTACCATGAAACCCCTTGCAGAGATAGCTGTAGCTAACAGTTTGCTGCCATCATTTCCTACAGAGCACCAAATATAATTAGTGCACTATATTAATGAGTAAAGCAGATGCAAAAATTAAAAATGGACATATTTGACACCTCTTGCAGTTTAGTGCAATTACGCCGATCATGACCTGTCACCCCACAGTAGCCACATTTCCTCTTTGATCTTTGCTTCTTCATCTTTGCCTGCAACCTTTTCTTCAGTGCACCTCGGCCTTGCACATGCATTGGGTCCAGAACCTTTTCCAAATCTCCACAATCAATTTCCGTCGTCTGTGGCAGCACCGGACCAAACCTAATGCATTCCTCCTGACCACGGCTTGATTCCTTGCTGCCATCTTGTCCATTCAGAACCATCTTCAGACGCTGATACTCCTCACTGGATTGACATGCCCGGAAACATGCCGCGTGACTCAAATTCCGCAACTCGCGGTACCTCACAAGGCTTTCCGAATAGTCATACATCTCGCTCTTTCTGGTCGGAGGGAATGCAGACTTTGCACTCATCGTCCACCTCATGGGAACACAACACCTAGGCAGCAGTTCCACTTGACGTATTCTCAAGATGTAGAATATGTGAGAGCATGGTGTTCCCAAGCACTCTAGCTTACGACAAGAGTAACTGATCCTGTACAGAGAACCTTCCTTCAGCTCACAACGCACTTCGAACTTCTTCTCTCTTCTATCGATCTTAGCCACAACATATGTAGTCAACTCCCATGCATCTAGTATCTCGCTGATAACATATTTGCTGACGGCATTTATGCTCCATCTGACCAACTCAAACATACAAGGAGTGAAAACTCGGGCAGCATGTTTCTCAAGACTTGAAGCATCCACGTCTGTAAATGGAACGGACTGCAAGGCCATGATGTCTAGGATCGCCTCATTCAAGAGTGCTCTAGCATATCAAACAATGTCATCTTACCCTCAAGATGTGTATGTAGCATGGAGTTTAGGCTCTCACTCCGCTGATTGCTGCTCAATCCTAAGAAACAGCGCCCCACCAGGTATGGAGCACACCACAACTTCCTCATCTGATACATCTGATGCAACCACAACTCCTCACTTGTCACTTCATTCCTTTGTAAGAACTCTATCCATTTTCTCTCATGCTCTTCAATACAAGACGAGTCATATATGAAAGATCTAAATTCTTCCCTAACCTCGTCATCATGCAGATGGCGTATGATGTTCTGTTGAATGTGCCATACACACAGCCTGTGGTATGAGTCAGGCCACACCACCCTGATCGCTCTCTGCATTGCAAGGTCTCCGTTAGTGACTACAGATATCGGATGCTTCTGTGCCATGGATTCAGAAAATATCCGCAACATCCACTCGTACGCCTCGTTAGTTTCATGAGAAATGATCCCGCATCCAAAGATAACTGTGCTGCGGTGGTGATTCAACCCGACAAACGGCACAAACGGCAAATTGTACTGATTGGTCCTGTATGTGCTATCAAAAACCACAACATCGCCGAAAGCCTCATAGTCAAGGCGAGATTGAGTATCGGACCAGAACAATCCCTTCAGATGCCCATCTTTATCAACCAAGTATTTGAAGAAATAATCTGGGTCTCTCTCTTGCCGCGCCATCATGTGACGGATCACCGTCTGAGCATCACCAGCAGCGACTGTTTCCTGCTTGTAGCGATGGCAGAAGTTATAGATGTCCCTCGTCGTGCATCCAACCTGGTCATATCCACCGTACTGCATGCACAACACATCCATGATTTTGTGTTTCTGGATTCCAATACTTTCCATCTCTATAATGTCCGCTTTCTGCTCGTCGCTGATTCTTCTGTGGGAACGCAAAAAGCAAGCAAGGTCTCGTGGGGCCAGAGGATGGTTGTGTTCATCGATGAAATCCTTCACAAACCACCGCCCTGTTTTGGCGACTCTTGCAATGACAAATTTCGCTTTACACCCCACACGAGTGATATTCCATGGCTTCCTCTTCCTATCTTCTCTCTTCCTCTTCATGTGCTTCTCTTCACGACAACCTTCACGACTACAGACAAATTTCCTCAGAATTATCTTCTCGTTCGCTTCATCTCACTCAACATAGCCTTTTCTCACACTAAAGCCTTTCTCAAGAGCATACTTGTTATAGAACTCAAAACCTTCATCCTCGCTATGAAACATCCTGCTGACAATGTTTACGTACACATCCAAACAGTCAGCACTTACATCGGCCATCTATTCCTGCATATCACATACAAATTAACAACTGGTCTCAATCATGCACCGAAGTAAAAGAATTTCCATGCTCACATATTCCCCTCAAGGTAAGAGCTTCAGAGTTTCAGAAATTCATCAAGGCTTATTTTGTTCAACATATCTTTGGAAGTGAATTAATACTATGGTGTACAATGAAGCTAATTATTCTAGTCAACTGGCCACATAGTCTTTTTACCATCAGAATCAATGATAAGAGATATTCAGTGGGTTGGAAAATGTTTATAATAAATTACCTTTAAAACAAGCTCAAAGTATCCAATATCAAAATCCATTTTAGTCGGAGTAAAAGGCTTGACTACTTCCTCACCAGTACCATCCTTCCCTCTGCAACCGGTTAACAAAATACAAAAAACGGAATCAGAATATCCGACTCGCTCCATGTACCAAAAAGAATGACCATAACTCAACATCATAAGTGTACACCAAGATATGAACAGTACAAATGGTCTTACCTGCATCTTATATATTGGCCAATTGCAAGGCCCAACACAGAAGTATGTCTAGGGAAACAAATTTGAACGTGGCCACATTATGACTGATCTGTCTCTTCTGCACAAGATCATAGCGCATCCATTCATTTTTAGTATACACAAACTTCAAAAGCAGTAACCTTGAATGCGGCAAATAATTTTGTATCTGCGAACTGATTAATTAAGCTGGCATGCTCGCTAGCTCACCTAATTTAGGCTGCTTTTTTTCATGGTGGGGCTAGTTAGTACTGATTCTTTAGACTATATATCTCTTGCGATTTTTCACAACAAACTGATTGTGTGTTTTGTACTCTTCATGTACTATTGGTTAATTAAGGTAGGTCATTTGGATCCTATGATGTCATATGAAGTTTGACAGCAAACTGAATAACACTGCAACTGTTATGTGATCACTTCAGTTTGTTTTCTTCTGCCTCTAAACTCTCTAGCTAGCTACTTATTGACATTTTTGCCATGGACAGGAGTTGATGTTGAGGCCATGGTGGATCAGAATGTTTGGAATGGTGATTGTCTTAGAGACCAGAAGCGTTTAGCACCTGGTAAGGGTCCTCTGGATCTCTTCCTTTTTCGTATATGTATGTATATATGCCTCACAATATTCTCACACACCTCTGTTTCACAAAACAGGCTCTACTCCTAGCACCGAGGATATTCGAGAGGTGAACGCGGCTGTGAAAGGCTTGCGGAAGGAGTAACTTGTGTTGTGGGCGGTTGCAATAATCCATATACTACTACCAAGTCCGCTGTGACCTTGTCAAGCTACCGTCTCGCTAGCTACCTGAGAACTGCAGTTTTATCAGAACAGGCGCATGTACATTTATGCAGATGTCAACTAGATAGATAGAACAACACGAAATACCACTGCTCTCGAGTCTCCAGAATTCTTGCAAGACCTGTGGATAGTGCTTGACCCCATCCCTCTTACCATTTGTTGCCGCTGGACGCAATTTAGACAAACAAATCAAAACATCTATACCGAACTGTCCCAAGGTTGTTGGCTTTTAATCAGAAAATTCCTCTGACAGTCGGCGGACTGTCTGACTAGCAACGCACGGGGCGGGGGGCGGGGGGCGGGGGGAGGGGAGGGAAAGGCACCTGTCCACAAAGTGCTCGCTGGCGTTGCTGGGCGTCGCCGTCTGCTTCACGGAGGGAGGCGCTGCAGTCGGCGGTGGGGTAGGGGAGACTTCGTCGGGCTCGGCGCGCCGTAGCGGACGGACAACAGTTCCTGGCGTTGGGCAAGGGCGGCGGAACGCTGGTGCTTGATTGGATCGGGGCCGCTGCCGGATCTCTTGATCGGAACGGCGGAAAGGGCGGCGGTGGCGGCTATGCGAGCAGAAACGTGCGGGGGCGCGGGAGGTGGGGTGGGGGCGGACGAGCTAATATTCTTTGACCATTCTACCCTTTTGACCAAAAATTAAATTTTTAACTGATTTTTCAGATCCGACTGTCAAGAAAAATCAGTGGTGGAGTTACTCGAAAGTACAACTTGTAAACCGCCAATCACCCTAAAAGAGCTCTTTGCAGCGGAAGCAACCATGAACGTGTGAAGTAGAATGGAGGAGCCCATGAGCAATGTGATCAAGTAGCATGACCAGGAAATAGAAACAACACGAAGAAAATCACGATGCCTTCCATTTTTGCACGAAAAATACTATAACACTTTGATTTTGGTTGCGAGGCTTCTAGTGTCTAGCATTATTAATGGAACATTTTTTTTCTGTTTTGTAAAGTTTAAAGCTTGCACCGATGTATTCCATAGAAGAATTAGTTCGTTATATGACCAGACACCACATCAAGTAAAAAAAACTTGTGGCACTAACAGCCATGCCTGACGACTCTCGTCTGGTCCTCCCGTTCTCCAATATGCACACATTTAACGTCCTTGCTCCATGGACCGCTTCTGCATATACATGTTTTGACCCAAGAATCTACGTACAATTATACATTTAATAAAGTTACAAATACTGCAAATAGAAAGAACAAAGGTCAATTGTTATACGTATCACTTTTGCATCTTGCCATCGTGAAAAAGAATGGAATCAGCAAAAACTGTTGACGGTAGTAACAAAAACGCACACAGTTGCAGCAAAAAAACATCATCTCTCGCAGTCGCCACTGCCTCGTGAAGAATGGATGTAGCAAAAGAAATCTTCAGTAGTAGCAAAAGACGACGATTGTCGCAACAAAACGTCGTCGCGGGGTCGCAGCTACCATGAATGATTGCAACAAAAAAAGTTGCCGGTAGTAGCTTCATTCATCGAAGTATTGCAACATTCTTATTCGCTTGTTCCCAGCAGAACGTCGCGGCCGTCGACCTCTCTTTCTAGCAAAATCTATAGACGATACTAGCAAATGGCGTTACAGGTTCCAGCAAAACAAAATGCCAGTAGCAACACGCGGCCCGCAGCGGTTGCAGCTTGTAAACAAAAAAATCGTGGTCCCCTCCCTGAACAACAGCTCGCAGCCATGGCCGTGGATGCAGCACGCAAACACGCGAGTTCCAGCGACGAGAGAGACAGTTGCAGCATTTGTGGACTAGTGGTAAAAAAGCTCGCTGGGCATGCCCACGGGGGTTGCGGTGATGGAGGAGGAGTAGGCCATGACGACGAGCATCGGGAGAGGGGAGGATGAGCGTGGCCATGGCGGCACACATGAGGAGGGGGAGAGGAGTCCGCGACAGGAAGAAGAAGAAACGAAGCGCAAAAGCTGTATGTGTGGGCCCGTGAGAACGTGTGGCACGCTGGCGTTGGTGGGTGTGTGTGGCTCCATTACTAAGGAAAAGGCTAGCAGTAGCGCCGGTTTTAGGTAGCGCTACTGATTCAGCGCTACAGCTAAAGTTTATCAGTAGCGTGTGCTTGCACGCTCTACTACTATACGTGCTTAGCCATAGCCCTTTTGGTGCACAGCGCTACTGGTAGTTACTAGCAGTGCGCCTCCCTACCCGCGCTACTACTATTGTTGGGTATTTATTTTTTGTTTTATTTTGTATTCATGCGTCACTATACAAGTTTTCATACAGTAGCAATTTGGAGATTGTTTTTACATCAGAATGAGTTACTACATCATTGGGTGAAAGAACCGTGTATTAGTTTCAAGTGCTTGGATCGAAAGTGACCGTGTATACAAGTTCTTTCACCCAATGACATAATATCTCATCATCATCATCATATCATTAACAACTTATCATCATAATACATCATTGTCATATAACACCTCCTCATGATCATCATTTTTATCAATGAGACATCATATAGCAAGTTGGTCAGTAGTCATAATCACAACTCCTCATCATCATCAACTCTAACATGTTGTACCACATAATAACACATTGTACCTAGGACCTACTTCTCTCTCATAGGACCTACTAGGTTCTCTTTGGTAAAATAGCACAAAACAAGATAGACCCTGACTCTCCATTATGAAGAATGGAGATTATCCTGTCTCCATTTCTTACCCTTCGCCTAATGTTGCTTCCAAATAGCTCCCTATGAGTGACCATACATTTTTTCCAATCTTTAATTGTCATGTCTTCATTGGTTTTAGAAATCCGATATGAATAGGAGTGATTCGTAGGATCACCTGGCTGTATATTCAAAACATCAAGGCGGCCTTTCTGAAACATCAGATGAGGCACACACTCCTGCAGGATTATCTGTTGAAAAAATAGTAATAACTTCGTAGTTAGCAGTGTAGTTCAGTTTTAGAAGAATTTATGCAAAAGATGCACAAATGTTGTAATACTAAAAATCTTACCATGACATCTCCATGGATGTTAGCATAGTTCAACACGTGCACTAGTGGCACATATTGACCATAATGTGGAGGAGTTTGAAAATAGATATTGTAGTTCTCAAGATCAGTACAAAATATGACCAGATGATTTTTCTCCTGATAAGTTAACTTAGAGCCATCGGTGTAGTAGGTTCTGTCTACCATCTTCCGCACATTCTTTGAAGAATGAAAATAAGCTGTCAATAAAAATAAGCTGTCAGCTATTTTGAAATAAATAATATAAATTACTTAATAACTATGTTTGAGAAACTCACAGTGCGGGAGAATTGGAAGCGTATCAACAAGGACCCAAATGTCCAAATTGTCTTACTCGATGTCAGGATCACCAAGATCCATGGTGACAAGCATACCCTCTTGAAAATCATACATCTTACAAAGTGCTTCCCAATCCGGGCAACCAAAATAGAATATGCTCTCAAAATTATATAGATTTACCTCAAAATTCATATCATGATGGGTCCTTAGGTGAATTTTCTTTGTTTCCACACTCTCATGATCTTTAAAATCCATCCTCTCCAAGACATAGCGTCTTGCATGGCATAAGATAAGCTAGTCAAATTGAAAAAGATGAAAATTACACGTTGAAGTAGTAGAAGTCGAGCTTAATTACGAAAAAAACACTTTGCGTCGTAGAATAATGTTTCAACATCGAAGGCCTCCTGGAGCCTAATGCTGAAGCGCCGACCTTCTACCAAGTGAGGCCTGTCGCAGAAACCCCGATTGTCGCCGCACCAGGAGCACTCCGCGAGACTTTCGTCCGACGACATTTCCCATGTTCATAATTCAAATATTAAACTTCTAAAATCCAATATATGTACTACAAAAACTAAATCAGATCATTATTATTCAGCACGGGTTGACTATCGGTCCGTCGAGTCTTTTTTTTAACTCTCAGCTCACGTGGTGTATATATTCGATCGTTGGTGATGGTCGCTCCTCCCTTCGTCCCCGAGTGCATTAAACCAAAATATGATGAAGACTTTCTCCCTCACTCATTTTTTGATTGTCATGTATGGAGCCTCGATAGACTTAATGTCAACACGAAATGTCGTTTAATTATCTTTCTAGAAAATCCAGTTCACTCGATATTTTCTACATATTCTAGCACAAGTCATGCCAAAATTCGCGGAAAAATCTGGCATGACCTTTGCTAAAAAAGGACGTATCGAGCGCCTGAAATTTGCCGGAACGGAAATTAAAAAACACTCCGGCAAAACATAGGCCACTAGTGTTACCTGCAAACATGGCTACTTGGGCAAGCACATGTCCTATTTGCATTCAAACTTGATGGTCATTGCATTCAAACTTGATGGTCATTGCATTTCAATGGTTAAAAATATGAACAAAAACATTTCAAAATATCTTATAGGACTCATATTGACATGGAGATTTGGCTAGTCTCACCTCATGGTCGGAGCGGGCCTGTGACGGGGATGACGGCGGAGATGACATGGAGATTTGGCTGCAAAAACAAAATAGTATTCAAAATAGTGCTCTCCAATTTGAGCATTCAAAATAAGAGTAATTCTCCAATTTGAACATTCAATAAGCAAAACTAAATCATAAAATAAATTAGTATTCAAATTAGCATGCATTCAATAAGCAAAACTAAATCATCTCTTGCATCCGTACATCGTCGAATATTATCACTAATACATCTCGAATAGTTTCATACATATAACCTCACTAATACAGGTAAAACCCTAGCGAACGACGGGTATCGGCCCGGGCGGTGGACACCCAAAGAGAAGGAACCATCACAGGATCATAGCTCCAGTGAGATCCCTGAAGAACCTGCCAGGTATTGGCGAACCTGCCCTCCAACGCAACCATGTAGCGACGGACGTGCTCGTCCTCCTCGCTGACAAGGTGACGTACCACCTCCACGGGGTCCTCAAGCCTCCACATCGTCAGTGGACCACGCGACCGCCACCAAAGAAGGCTCGGGTCAACGGCGGACTGGCTCCTCACCAAGCTGCGCCTCCCGGAAGGTAGCACATCCCAGTACCAGCCCGGCGGAGCCCAGTTCCGAACATGGCCCCTCTAATGAGGCAGACCTCCTCCGCCGAGTCGATGACGAGGATGCGGGATAGGCATCATCGACGTTGATGTGGGAATAATTGTTTTAACTAAAATGGTAAACTAGTTCTATTAATTTTCGTACTAAAATAAAATAGTTGTATTAATACAACTAGTTCAGTTAAGCACTTACTATAAATAAAAATAAACCAGTTTTTTACTAAAAATAAACTAGTTCAACTAGTTCTATTAATTTTCTTACTAAAAATAAACTCGTTTTAATAATTCAACTAGTTCTTACTAAAAATAAACTAGTTCAACTAGTTCTATTAATTTTCTTACTAATTCTATTAAACACTTACTAAAAAAGTAAAAAAACTAGTTAGATGAACTCTAAAATTTAACCCTAACTAATTTAATGAACTCTAAAATTTAGCCCTAACTAATTGGATGAACTCTAAAACTAATTCTATTTAACAACTACTGCCATAATTAGCATCTAGTTTGATGAACCCTAACTAATTAGATGAACTCTAAAATTTAACCCTAAGAACCCTAGCTAGGCAGAGGTAGGGGAGGAGGAGGAGGAGGGCGTGCTCACCTAGGGTGCCGGCGGAGTTAGTGAGAGGGGCACGCGGCGTGGAGGTCGGGGACGGGGTCGGAATCGGGCGGCGGGCGCACATCGGAGGGCGGCGATGTAGGGGGGCGTCGAGGCCGGGGTCGGGGGCGGCGTTGACGGCGTGCGGAGGGCGACGGGAGAGCACGCGGCGGCCAGGCGACGACGACGGTGACAGAAGATGCGCGCGTGTTGGATTTGGAGGAAGTGGTCGTGGGGAAGAACCGCGCGTGGTTAAGTCAAAAGTAGCAGTAGCGCATTCGAGATAAAGCGCTACTGCTACATTAGCTATAGCTAAGTTAGCTGTAGCGCCGGATAGAAACAAGCGCTACTGCTAACTTAGCTATAGCGCCTGTCCAGAAAGCCCGCTGCTGCTACGCATTTCTTCTTTATTTTTCTTTTTCATTTATTTTCATTCATATTTTCCTTTTTTTCCTTCCCCTTTTTCTATTTCTTTCATTTTCATTTACTTTTCTATATGTTTTTCATTTTATTTTCCTTTCCTTAGCAGTAGTGCTTCCTGTGTAAAACACGCTACTACAACAATCTTAGCACCAGCGCGCTTTCCTTAGGCATGCTACTACTATAGGTAGCCTGGCGAGAACAGTAAAGGGAACTGTAGTAGTAGCACTTCCGCCGTCAGACGCGCTACTGCTCGAACTTAACTGCGGCGCGTTTAGGTTACACGCGCTAGTGGTAAATTGTAGTAGCGCTTCTTTTTATCCCGCACTACTAGTAAGTTTCTGTGTATAAGGTTTTCCCTAGTAGTGCTCGTGGGAGCGAGCGACGCAACCGCAGAAGCTTCCGACCGGGAAACATTTCCCTTTGCATTCCTCCACAATAGAGAAAATTATTCTCTTTCATCAAACTCCCTACACTAAAAGTGTTTGCTAAACTCCAACAGAAACTGACGCATCAGTTTGATTTACGATCGAAATTTTGTGTAAGTCTACCCGGAAGAGATAACCAAATCGTCCACTTCTCTATTCACTAGTTTCTTCTAATATCTCGCTCATTAACGAATGACATATAATTAATCATGACCTTTTGCAAAGTCCTAACACTCATGACCTGACACCCCAAGTCTTGCTATATGGGCAAACCTGCAACAAGTCATCCTGTTCACTGATGCTATAAGCTCCTTATCTGGTGGTCTTCATCGAGTGTTAGGCTGCAAGGAGTAAGTATAGGAAAACTCAAAATTCCTTGGTAATTCATCTCTCGCGCAAGCGTGGAGAGAGAGAGAGAGAGAGATGAACAAAAGAGCCGTTTGATAAAGTCTAAACACCCTTGCAAAGATCAGTGAAAATGTTGTTCAAAACTGATGCACAACATTGGATGGTTGCGAGCAATGAAAATGGTGGCTGCTAGGCGTGAACCGACAGATTTTCCTTCAAAATCAGTGAAAATCAGTCGGCTCGCTAATCGTTGGATCTAACAGCTTGGATCGCAACTAAGCCCAAGTTGACCCGTCGTCATCTCTAGTGTTGAATCCTCAGTCGCTCATCGCCAGCGCACCCCGTCATCCTTCTCGTGCAGCCGTGCTGGCCACATAGCATCACCGCTCTGCCACAGCCCCCTCCGGTGGTCTCCCCCGCAACCCCTGGTGACTACTATAACCACCCCTGCCGGCGAGATCTGGGTCACAGCACCACACACGTGTGGCATTGCATCATCCGTTGGCAGCGAGATCCGGGTCGCAGCAGCACATGTGTTGCATTGCATTGCAGCTCCGCAAGCGGCAAGATCCGGGTCAAAGTAGCACGCCCGTTGCATTGCAGCTTCACCCGGCGTGTTGAGTAACATGATTGTATTAGGAAACATGGTTAGACTAGGAAATATTCTGGTTTGCCTTGTACTCCAAATAGATCATGTACTCCTATATATATGCCCACGAGGTTTAAGCAATACATCAAACTATTCCACCAATCTTCCTCATTTCCTTTTAACATGATATCTATCGCAAGTCGATCCTAAATCCTAGCCGCCGCCGCTTCCGCACCAGCGCGCCGCCCCCGGCACGGTCGGCCTCCATGACCACCGCCGGGGGCCGCGCCGCCCGTACCTAGGGTTCGTCCGCCAGTCGTGTTGACTGGCTGCCCTAGAGAGTCTTTTCCCCGAGTCTTGCTCCGGGGTTTTCTCTCTCCCACCGGTCATCTTGATCGCGCGGTTTTTTTTGGTTTTCCAATCTATTCTTGACCGTTTTGCGTCGCCCATCACCACCATCAACCCCGAGCGCCTCTACTTCGACCCTGGCGCGACCAGCCGGCCTCTCCTCCGACCCAACGGCCACGCGCGCAGAGGCGGCCTGTTAGGGCCAGCCGCCGTCCGCACATCGGTCCGCCCGTCGCCCTGCGCCGGCCGTCACCCTGCACCGGCCATCACCGTCCTGCTCCGACCGGGACACCTGCATCGCCCCGACCCGGCGGCCTCGCGCCTTGCGACGGCCAATCATAGCCGTCGCTCGCGCCCGGCCCGCCCATCGATCCACGTCACCCGCCTCCGCCACGTCTGCATGGCAGCCCGGCAGTCTACCTCGCCGGCCTCGTCCTCGGCTACGTCGGGACAACTACGTTAGGCTCGTCGGCTGCCTCAACTTGGGCGCCGCTACTCCGTTGGTCGCTCGGGCCTTGCTGCCAGGGCACTGGCGCTGCTTTGGCAGCCCGGTGCCGGTGCTGACAAGCTCGTCCGCACGACGTCCCACGTCGTCCGTCGTCGCCGGCCTCATCTCGGACTTCGCCGCCACCCTGCCTCCACTGAGCGGCGTCCCCAACCTCGCGCGCGATCGTCTTGATCACCCGCTCGCCGCCGCGATCCGCCTCATCTACGCCGCGCGACCGACCTGGCCCGTCGGTTACGCGCGCCTCCGCAGGTTCCGTGAAGATCGTCCCCGAGTTCAGCGCGCCTCTCCACCGATCGAGCATCGGGCTGCCGCTGCGTCGCCCGATCGGGCCGCAGCGCCACCGCCCCGTGGTTCTTGTCGCGGCTGCATCGACACGTGCGTCGTCGCTGCGTCGCCCCTTCGGGCCATAGTGTCACGATATGCGGTCCCCGCCGCCGCCGCCCCGAGGCCGTCCCCGCGGTTGCACCGACTCGCAAACCACCGTTGTGTCGCCCCTTCGGGCCGCAGCGTCATGGCCCGCGGTCCCCGCCGCCGGCCCGAGGTCTTCCCGCCATCGCCTCGACCCGCCTGCTGCTGCTGCGTCGCCCCTTTGGGCCGTAGCGCTACGGCCCGCAGTCCACTCCGCCGTCACCGCGCGTCGACCTCCCGTGGTATGCGCCGCACCGTCTCCCTTGGCGCGGGAACGTCACCGTCCGTGCCGGTCTTCGTCACGCTGTCA
The DNA here is from genome assembly GCF_002162155.2 of Triticum dicoccoides. Classification (NCBI taxonomy): domain Eukaryota; kingdom Viridiplantae; phylum Streptophyta; class Magnoliopsida; order Poales; family Poaceae; genus Triticum; species Triticum dicoccoides. The sequence goes on from NW_021184975.1 coordinate 39,274, forward strand.
GGATTCTTCGCCTACTTCGAGCACCGCCGCCGCACTTTTAACCTAGCCGCCGCCGCTGCTCTTCTTTGGCTGCCGCCGCCGCTACCACCGTAGCCGCCGGAGCCGCCCGTCCACCCCCTTCATCTTCGTCCAGCACCAGCTCGTCGCCAGCGTCGCCGTCATCTACCCCAACCGCTTCATCTACTCTGACAAACCGCTGGCGACATTGGCCCCGCGCCGATTGGCGCCACAACCGTCGTCAAGTTCTTCTCTGCTGGCCCCTCCGACTTCTCCGACATGGCGTACATCTCGTGTAGGTCCCTCGTCTACGCATGCTCGGTGCTGGCAACACCGATGCGTGCCTTCGTCCACGACGTGTCCCCGGGCATGGCAAGGCTGGTCGGTGCTTCGTCAACTTCGTCTTCGTCCGTCTACGCATGCCCGGTGCTGGCAACATCGGTGCGTGCCTTCGTCCACGATGTGTCCCCGGACTTGGCAAACCCGCTGCGATTTGTCGTCAACAACATCTTCTCCCTGGCGCACCATTACTTCGACACCACTGCGCCCATGCTAACTCGGCGCCCCCTTGCACCCACGGCTCCATGACGACTTCCTCGACACCGGCCACCCCGAATCGACATCGACCACGACTTTCTTCACACGGCTACCTCAACCACGGCTCCACCACCCACGCTCTCGGCTACATCGACAAACGGCACAAAGGGCTACCGCCTGCTTGAGCAACCTCGTTGGCTTTCACTCCAGCCACGACTCCGCGATGCGTCAACCGTTACGACTGTGGGGGGATGTCCGTCGGCTTGCCTTCGGATTCTTCTCCAATCTCACTGTCTGCGTCGCTACCGTTGTGACTGCGGGGGATGTTGAGTAACGTGATTGTATTAGGAAACATAGGTTAGACTAGGAAATATTCTGGCTTGCCTTGTACTTCAAGTTGATCATGTACTCCTATATATATGCCCACGAGGCTCAAGCAATACATCAAACTATTCCACCAATCTCCCTCTCTTCCTTCTAACACGGCGGCAAGAACCAGCTCGTAGCAGCACACACCTTGTATTGCAGCTCCTTCGTCATTGTTTTTTTTGGGAAAAATCTGTTTATTTTTACCATGATTGAGAAAATATGTTTCTTGATAATAAGCGTCTGTGCATGCGCATGCATATATAGGCACAGTAAATGAAGTATGTTTTCTTCCATCGATACAGTAGTTACCTATCTACTAAGTCATACTTAAGTGAGAAACAGAGAATATTAGTACAGCTCTGGTTCGATGCTCACCTCTTTTCTTTTTTGAAAAGGAGGGTATACCCCCGGCATCTGACCGACGCATACAATCATTTTATTAATTATTCACAATGATCATACAAAGTAATACTACATCAGTTCGCCTGAAGCCACCATCTGCTACTCCTATTCCCTTGATGAAGGTGTGCCAACGGTTCGATGCTCACCTAACTAATTGATATTTTAGTTTAACTCCTGTGCAGTCAACGCAGTCGGGTGATTAATTCTGGCGGTAGAAACTAATCTTCTCACACACGAAATCTTCTACCCCTCTCACCTAACCTTCTCTCTCCTCACGGACATAATATTTTTCACCTATCTCCTTACTTCTTTTTGGGTTGCATAGGTCACCGGACCACTTTGGCAGAGGTTAGGGAGCAAAATACGGGGTGTTGGTGTTGAAGTTAAATGTCAAACTTATCTTTTATATACTGAGGTTCTGTTAACAAAAAGTAACTTGTTTGATAGTAGTTCGACTCCATATTTCCGGTATAACTGTTGCAATATAATTTACTTAAACGGCCATTTCTACTCGCTTCCTAAGAGAAGTAATCTATATCGTACTGAGAAAAGTAGGATGACGTACTTACTTTCACAAATCTAAACATTAGTCAACATCAAACACTCAATTCAGCTAGCTAGCAAAGTAATTCACGAAAGTAATCTCAATTGTTTTCACGAAATCACCTTTGCCCGATATGACCGACGATTTGAGAGGAATCAACCACACGCACGCGCAATGAAAAAGGTTTCGGCGTAAGCGATGGAATTTCCATTGTGCACGTACGTCCAACTAGCTCTAGCTTGTTCCATGTGACATTGACCACAGGGGCTTGCACGTACCACACGTCTTGAATTCTTTACTAAATGCAAGCTCAGGCTGTGGGGCCAAAACCCACATTTTTTTTAAATGAAACCCACATTTTTTCAGTAGTACGGTATTGATCACGACGGATTATTTTTGTACGTATTGCTACCGCCGAATCCATCGGCCAGAGAGCCAACGTTCACGTTACTACTAGTACGATATGCAATTTTGCCTTGCACCACCTACAAGGCTAGTCAAGAGATCAAGCCTTGACAATAAGAACAAAAATCTTGAAGAATTGTTCCTCGTTCGTGCTGGGTCCGTGAGAACGACCATCCGTATCCAAATTGAAAGGGAAACGTTTGGGGCCGGGGCACCGGCGGAACATTGGGCCGGTCGCTCCCTCTTCCTCGCGTCTCCCCGCATCTTCCGCACATCTCACGCAGCTCCCCCACATCTCGAGCAGCTCGTCGGGGGCGCGTGCCGTCCTCTTCTTATGCCCCCTCCTCCCCATCCCCTGCCCCTCCCCCCCGCCCCCTGGTCGCAGCACCATGCCTCCCCTCCCCGCTCGAAGCTCGCCATGGGTCTGTGCGGTGACCATGGGGGGTGACCGCGAGAGATGCTGCAACCGGGGCGACGGGGTTCTACCACGGCGACGGGGTGCTACCACGGCGACGCTGATGCAACCCTGCGGAGGCCGGGGTGTGTGACGGCGATGTCCGAGGTGACCGTGGGCTGCAACCATGGCTTTTCCATTGCCGGTAGCCGGTTGAAGCTTTTCCTATACACGGTTGAAGCTTTCTCTGTCAACCTTTGCAACTTTTTCTTTGGTCGCAGGTCTGGTTGAAGCTTTTTTTCTTAACGGATGAAGCTTTTTTTTATATGCGATAGAATCTTTTCCAAACCATAGTCGAAGCTTTTCTGAAAACGATGGAAACTTTTTTCCTTTTTTGTGTTTGCTACAACCACGTCATTGTTTTGCTGCAATCGGCAACCACAGAAGCTACATCCGGTTAATATTTTTGCTACAATGACGACGGCAGGCTGCAGCGGTAAGCTTTTTTGCTGGAAGCGATAAACTTTTTTGCTACAAACGGTGTCGTTTTTTGTTGGAACCAGCAAGAGCCCCGGGTGGGCACACGGCGAGGTACAGCGCGAGCACAACGACAGGTGCTGCGGCCGGCGGCCGGCGCCACCGGAGATGCGGCCATCCTCCCTGGAGCTGCAAGCCTGCAACCACGAGTGCAACCATGGGCGCACGCTGCTGCATCCGCGGAGGTGAGAAACACATGAAGGCAGCATAGGTGAGGGCGGCAACCAGCGGCGAGGGCGGCAACCGGCGGTGAGGGCGACCGGCGGTGAGGAGGCGAGGCAAGGCGGTTGGCGCGTGCGGAGGCGTCGCTGCGTGCGAAGGAGGGCATCTCCCTTTTTCCGTGCGGGGGGTTGAAGATGGAAGAGGTTGGGGACGAAGGGATCTGACGGCTCGGGGGGGCCAGATCTGATGGCAGGGGCTTGACCGGCCCAACGATTGGGCCGGTGCGCCGGCGCAGATCGTTGCCCAAATTGAAATGCACGAGTTGTCGCTCGGATCTCTACCTACCTACCTAGCTACCCACGCGTGCACTTTGGTAGGGCTCGCGACCAGGGCCCGTCCAACGCCCACACCGCCACGCCGCTTCCCGCATCCAGAACAGGGCCGGCCCTGTGTTTCGGGAGGCCCTAGGCGAACTCGACGACATGGGCCCCTATGTCCTAAGTCCTAAGACAATATATATGTATGCGTGTGTTATATATATAACTTATTATAAAAAGTAACTTTCAATCACACATCTTTAGTTTTAAGTATGAGTATAATAATTCAAATGACTCCATCGAAAACAATAATAACCAAATTCGAACCGACTCCATAAAAAACAATGGTACTAAAAAGATCACAAAATGAAAGTAATATGACATGATTACCTCAAATAAGAACGAAATTAGAGTGACATCAACATTGCTTGAAGATGTAAAGAAGTTATTCAAAGAACCCTTCAGTGCTAGAATTTTTAGATCACTTTCTTTCTTTTTCCTCCTTTTTTCAGCACCCGACAATTGCTTCTTCTTAGGTAACATAGCAGGCTAATGTCCTAAAATCATGAAGAAAAGATCAAAAGAGGATACAAAGAATTAGGAATTTCTACATCGGATGATTGGAACCCTAGACATGTACATAGAATGACAAAAAATTGATAGATTGGATTACAATGCGTACATACTAAATAAAGAATAAATAACCTGCTACTGAGATTGTTAAATTGAGGTTTGGGGATGGACAGGGATGCGTACTTCTTGCCGTATTGCCGTACTTCTTGACTTCTTGACTTCCAGTCGGTGCCGGATGCCGGATGGCTGATTGGCCGGGCTGCCGCCTGCCTGCCGGACTGCTGTGGCGGCGACGGCGAGCCGGCGAGGCAAGGGCAGGGCGACGCGGCAAGGCAAGGCGCCGAGCGACGGATCGAGCGAGAAGGCCGACGGGCGTGAGTCAAGGCGCCGTTTAGGCTTCGCCTACGCGTACGTATCCATCAACGATTCAGCAACATGCCTGATCAGCGATCGCTAGCTATATCTGGGCCGCCTAGCACATCAGCGACAAGCCTGTATAGTATAAATTTTTTTTGAGACAAAGGCCTGTATAGTATATGTATACTCCAT
>NW_021184975.1:44301-48327 GCF_002162155.2 Triticum dicoccoides
GTCGCCCATGCCCCAGGGCCGGCCCTGATCCAGAAGTGCTATATATACCACACCCAACACCAACGACCAACTCCATTCACCACATCAAGCGGCAAAGCTATAGCACTACTTAGCGCACCTCTGCTTCTGCTTCTTGCTCTCCGGCAGCAAAGCAAAGCGAGCTAGCTGCACTTCATTAAACCAACAAGCCTCACATCTCCTTTGCTCCGATCATAATCAAGCGTTAAGCATCCTAAAGACATGGACATCTTGGACGCTAACCCAATCTCCTTCTCCCCCTTCCCCAACGACAAGGCGGTGTTCGAGCCGCTCAACCCCGAAGATGTCCGTGCATACCTCCACAAGGCCGTCGACTTCATCTCTGACTACTACACCAACGTCGAGTCTATGCCGGTTCTGCCCAACGTGAAGCCGGGATACCTGCAAGACGAGCTGAGCGCGTCCCCGCCGACCCACTCCGCATCATTCGATGTCACCATGAAGTAGCTCAGGACCTCCGTTGTCCCCGGCATGACACACTGGGCTAGCCCCAATTTCTTCGCCTTCTTTCCCTCCACCAACAGCGCTGCTGCCATCGCCGGCGACCTCATCGCCTCTGCCATGAACACTGTTGGATTCATGTGGCAGGCCTCGCCCGCGGCCACCGAGATGGAGCTTCTCGCTCTTGACTGGCTTGCGCAGCTTTTGCGCCTACCCACCACCTTCATGAACCGCACCAGTACTGGACGTGGCACCGGCGGTGGTGTCATCCTCGGCACAACCAGCGAGGCATTGCTCGTCACACTAGTGGCCGCTCGTGATGCAGCGCTGCATCGGAGCGGCTCAGTCGGCATGTCCCACCTACCACGCTTGGCTGTCTATGCTGCCGACCAGACCCACTCCACGTTCTTCAAGGCATGCCGCCTCGCAGGTTTCGACCCCGCCAACATCCGCTCAATCCCTACTGGGCCGGAAACTAACTACGGGCTCAACCCGTCCAAGCTTCTCGAGGTAATGCAAGCTGATGCCGATGCCGGTCTCGTGCCCACATATGTCTGTGCCACGGTGGGCACCACATCTTCCAATGCCGTCGACCCAGTGGGCGCCATCGCCGACGTTGCCGCCATGTTCAATGCATGGGTCCATGTCGATGCTGCCTACGCCGGCAGTGCGTGTATCTGCCCAGAGTTTCGCCACCATCTCGATGGTGTCGAGCACGTGGACTTCATTAGCATGAGCCCACACAAATGGCTTCTCACGTGCCTCGATTGCACCTGTTTGTACGTCCGTGATGCTCACCGACTTAGTGACTCATTGGAGACCAACCCGGAGTACCTCAAGAATGACGCTACCGAGTCCGGTGAGGTCACCGATCTGAAAGACATGCAGGTCCGCGTTGGTCGGCGCTTCCGCGGGCTCAAGCTTTGGATGGTCATGCGCACATATGGTACCGCAAAGCTCCAAGAGCACATCCGTAGTGATGTCGCCATGGCCAAGATGTTTGAAGATTTCGTCCGCGCCGACAACAGGTTCGAGGTGGTTGTACCGAGGAACTTTGCTCTTGTGTGCTTTAGGATCAAGCCAAGTGGAGCCATGACGGAAGAGGATGCCGATGAAGCCAACCGTGTGCTAATGGAGAATTTGAACAAGACTGGCAAGGCTTATCTTGCGCACACGGTGGTTGGAGACAAGTTCGTGCTCGGGTTCGCCGTTGGGTCGTCACTTCAGGAGGAGAGGCATGTGACGAGTGCATGGGACCTTATCAAGAAGACTACGAGCGGTATCATGGATTAAGTGGACGGACCTACTGACACAGAAAGTTCCAGGAGCTGCACAAATCCTTATATTTAGGGCATGGATATTCTTCTTTTCTTTCTTTTTGCTTCGATTCTGATTATTATTTATTTGGATATCTTGTTCTTATTCCGTTTTGTTATCTGTATCGACCGATGGGTATATCTGTAGCAGGCTGATACAAAAAAGATGATTATAGATTGTAAAAGGGCTTATATTGAATGAACAAGAGCCACTGGTTTTATTTGTTATACTGTACTCTGGTAGCGAGTGAGGAATGCATCCATGCCCGCGCATCTCGATCAATCAAGAAATACTTACGTTGCCCTCACTTGGTTTTTTCGTTTCAAGATGCCAGACCGAAGCCATGCAATTCCATCTCCATACTCCAAATCGAGTAATCGACCATATACTTGCATGCTTGAATTAATGGTGCTTGCACCGCAGCAATGACACAGCAAGTTTTGACATGGATGTAAGTAATTGAGTGATCAATTTAGTTTGCATCCCTTCGATGTGTCTATATTTTTTCAATGTATTATTGTGTCATGCGGAGATCTCGATGTGGGAAATTTGTTATACTATTTAAATAGTATCTACGTGTTGTTGCTCTGCACTTACAGGTTGAGAAGAGTGAGTTACGGTGGTAGCTAGTACATCACCATATGACTTGGTTCCTACTGACAATATCTGGCATCTGAGCCTGGCCAGCGCCAATCAGTTTGCATGGGACTCGTACGAGACTTCTCGCTCTAGCAAATCGTCTATCCTTGAGCAACCTCTTCAGGCTCCCGTGTAAACTACAACCAGACACTACAACAAGTAAAAAAATAACACTTGTGGCACTAACTGCCAAAGCCCGAACTTCTCAGGCTATGATACACACGTTTCAGACAGCTGAATGGTCGAGACTCGAGACGACCCTCATCCTGATCTCGCGCCTTCCCAGTTCTTCCCATATGCACACATTCAGCATCCTTGCTCACGCGGACCACCTCCGCATCTTTCTCCACTGCCAATAGTGAAAATGATTCTCTTTCCTCGGACGCCATGCACTAAGTGTTTGCTAAACTGCCATATGGATGCAAGACTAGGACCAGAACTGAGATGTTTTAGCAGTTTGATTTATGGCAGAATTTTTGTCAAGTCCACCAGGAAGGGGCTACAAAATGATCCACTTCTCTATTCAGTTCCTTCTAAAATATCAGCCCACAATAGGGATTGACATATGATCATGACCACTTGCGCGAAGACATACCACTCATGACCTAACACCCCAAAAAAGTTAGGCGGACACAAACTGTGGTAATGGTGTAGAGATATATAACGAGCGAGGCTGGTCGATGGCCACAACTTTCGTTAAATCAACAGCACAGTAAATGTGAAGGTACTAAATGGATATAAGTGTGTAACTCATGAGGCGGAGTAGAACCAACCAGCAATGTTTTTACACCATGAAAGCTATAACAGGCATCTAATAATCGCATAGAATTCAAGAGGCAATGAGGCTGTAGAGAAGAGACTGGTTGTTTCATAACATATAGATCAAACCAAAACGTTTTCATGGTTCATCAAATCTCTATCGCTGTACATTTCTGTACAGTTGGGCTTCAGATGTATTCATGCATGCAAAGCGGATGATCAAAAGCATGCACTCAAATGCCCAAACCCTTTTTTCTTTCTTTTGCAAAAAGGCCAAATGTATATATTAAGTAGCACAAGCCCTTACAAAAACACTATTATAGAAATTGAAAAACCCATTTAAATCCTTGTGAGTGCCGAAGTTCTGTTCTCGCTGATTCCACTGACGGCGTGCCATGAGCAAAACTTGTTACCGCCTCTTGTATAAGCAGCGGCCGACAGTCGTCGATCTAGACCAGAAGACGCCGGCGGTCACAATCTGCATAGCAAATCCCCGCTCCAGAGAAAAAAACTTCGAAGAGGGCCTGTAGAACAACCAGGGTCCAGCGTGATAGACCTGGAGAACACAAATCTCACAATCTCCTCGACAAGGCCAGACTGGCAACCTCGGTGGGAACTGGAGCCGACATATTGAAACACACATCCATGTTGTCTGCGCCATAGGAGCAGGCGAACCCCACCTAGACAAACCTACTGGAAAAATAAAGACAGACCCGGAGAACCAGATCTGGGAACAGACCATCTTTCACATACTTCATCTCACCACCGTCATTGGGATACCAACCCCTACAAATCCCTAACTGGTACCACCACTGAGCCGAAGCACTGGGG
>NW_021184975.1:48337-49813 GCF_002162155.2 Triticum dicoccoides
GAGACTGGTTGTTTCATAACATATAGATCAAACCAAAACGTTTTCATGGTTCATCAAATCTCTATCGCTGTACATTTCTGTACAGTTGGGCTTCAGATGTATTCATGCATGCAAAGCGGAGGATCAAAAGCATGCACTCAAATGCCCAAACCCTTTTTTCTTTCTTTTGCAAAAAGGCCAAATGTATATATTAAGTAGCACAAGCCCTTACAAAAACACTATTATAGAAATTGAAAAACCCATTTAAATCCTTGTGAGTGCCGAAGTTCTGTTCTCGCTGATTCCACTGACGGCGTGCCATGAGCAAAACTTATTACCGCCTCTGGGCCTCCATCAGAGTGGAGAAAATTTGTTTAAATCTAGGATCTTGTATAAGCAGCGGCCGACAGTCGTCGATCTAGACCAGAAGACGCCGGCGGTCACAATCTGCATAGCAAATCCCCGCTCCAGAGAAAAAAACTTCGAAGAGGGCCTGTAGAACAACCAAGGTCCAGCGTGATAGACCTGGAGAACACAAATCTCACAATCTCCTCGACAAGGCCAGACTGGCAACCTCGGTGGGAACTGGAGCCGACATATTGAAACACACATCCATGTTGTCTGCGCCATAGGAGCAGGCGAACGCCACCTAGACAAACCTACTGGAAAAATAAAGACAGACCCGGAGAACCAGATCTGGGAACAGACCATCTTTCACATACTTCATCTCACCACCGTCATTGGGATACCAACCCCTACAAATCCCTAACTGGTACCACCACTGAGCCGAAGCACTGGGGTCCCCGCTACTCCCATCACCGGAGCGACAGGCGAAGAGAGAGGAGGGGCCGTGGTCTCTTGGGGGTGGGGGGTGAGGGGGGGGGGACTTGTAGTTCGGCCGCCACCGTCCTGCCTATGTTGAATGACCAGAGAAAATGAACGACCCATAAATGCACAAGCTCTTTTTTGTTATTCATATTAGTTACTGCTATGGAAGTGAGTCTTCGACGATGTCTCTGACCATCCAAAGCACCTTCCTCCTCCTCGGCCAAGTCACCGCGTAAGTTGCTCACTTTTGGAAGAAACACACCATAAATATCATCTTCCTCAATGCTTATCTGAACTTTAGGTTTGTTTCAACATAACTACCACCCATTACACCCATGCATTTTTTATTTCGTGAATAGAGTTGGCAAGCTCCTTGCCATTAGCACCAACTGGAACCCCCAACCTAGCTGCCCTGCAAGCTATAATCTCATCCGGAATTGACAAAACGGACCAACATCTTGCTAAACTGCATTCAGATACATCATGCCCAAACCGGTGTGTGGCTGCTCTCATTTGCAACTGCGTGTTTTACCACTAAAATTACAAGTGTGCACCAATGTAAACCCAGAAGATGGTCCATATTTTCTTTCATTATCTTCTAAATTCTCAACTCCTCAAGTGACACACTATAAGTTCAGCGCAGAATTTGACACCTTGTAGCCTGACAAC
>NW_021184975.1:49823-87942 GCF_002162155.2 Triticum dicoccoides
AGCAGAAGGCGAGCGAATACCAACATGTCAAATGGTCTCGAGATATATATAACAACGCACGGCAGGTGATGACCCAAACTCGCATTTGCCGTTATTCCAGCCAATCTGAAGCCCTTATTCCGGCCAATAATTACTCACACTTTCTTTGTCAGTGACAATCCGAGGAATTAAGCGAAAAATGCGACAATTCTGCTATAAGTGCATCTATCCAGCTCATGCCAATCCTCCCCGCATCTTGACGGTCATTCTAAAAATATGTTACACCGTGCTGCATATTTGTACATAATCATTGGATGTCACATGCCAAGAGCTTGGTATGGTGAATCTGGATACATCATGCACGAATTGGTCTATTGTTACTCTGGTAGGCACCATTGTGTTTTACGGTCAAAGTTTTGTGAAGTGTGCACCACTCCAGTGGAGATCAAGAGGATGGTCCACATCTTCTTTCAGTTTCTGCTAAAGTCTCAGCTCTTCAAGGAGGCACCACAAAACTGAAGCATCAAATCTTGTTCAACACCTCGTGGTCTTACAACAATGGGAAGGCAGTACCCGCAAGAAAAACCGAAAAAAAAAAACTATGGGAAGGCAAGAGAACAGAACAGAAGCATATAGCAAATGGTCTAGAGATATATAACAGGCCAGAGTTAGCGACCCCCAAAACCTTTGTTAAATAAATCACACAGTAAGTGTGATGTTGCAGAATTGTGCAACTCATGACTTCTGAAGTAACAGTAACAAGCATGAGCAGTTGACCATAATGCAGCAAGGGCATGAAGGATCATACATGTTATACGGCAGGGCACTACTGATGTGAGCAGTAACGGTCTAAGGCAACAATAGTTGTTATCGTCTAGATTTACATGCCCAAGAAATTAATTAAGCTCCTGGCCAATGTGCACGGTTAACCGGCAGCTGCCGTTGCATATCACGTACCTTGGGTAAGTAGTAAGTTGAAATTCAAGCAGATCGATGCGTACGGTCATGAGCCAGAGACCAAACCTCTTAGTTTAGTCTATAATGAACCACTGGTCAACCATTACTATGATCCAAGTAGGACGTCCGTAACGAGAACAAATGATCGCATGTACATCTGGTCAGTGAAGTGAAATTAAGATCAAGGAAACTCATCACAGCAAAGTGGGCTAGACTTTGTTTCTCGTCTGGCTGTGTGCTTGGTCACTCTCGAGTCTTGAATGCGACACACAAATTGTAAGTGTGACCCGTATGTTTCAAGTTCTTTATTTTTATTTTCCTTATTTTATTTCACGTTTGTAAATATGTTCTCTATATTTGTGAATTAAAAATATCTTCATAATTTTTAAAAAAATACTCACATCTTCTTTTTGAAACTAGACCCCATGTTCATAGTTTGAACAAACTTTTTTATAGGAAAAGCGGGAAATCAAAAACACCAAAAAACAGTGGGAAACCGGAGATCGGACAAAAAAGAGAAAAAAATGAAGAGCGAAAAACCAAAAACAAAACATAGAAGCCCAAAAAAGCCGGAAACACAATTGTGCTTTTGATTTATTTTTAAGAACATTTGTAATTTTCACTTTTAGGGAAGCCGGAAATACAATTGGGCGGCTTGGGGCTTCTCTGACGGCGGTGGGGATGGGGTTGCGGCCTTGGTTGGCAGCGGCCGATCCGGGGCTCCTGCGGTTGGTGTAACCTGTTGCGGGCTATTTCTGTCGGGCAACGTTGATCTGGCCAGTGGTAGTGGATGGCGTGGACGGCACACGAGCAGAGGGCCAACCTCGTCCGCGTTGGTGCTTGCCATCACATTTGTGTCATTTTGTCTTTCTACTCCGTTGTGTTGCCGGTCCGAGTTGGTGCCCGTGTTGCTACAATGCCGTTGGTCAAAGCGATGCCGGTGGCCTCGGGTGTGGCGGTGTCTGAGCTGGTCTCGACCAAGGTCGGGAACTAGTGTTGGGGCTTTCTCGGCGATGGTCGTTGGTAGCTACTAGGTTGTGTCCCCCGGTCCATAGGGACTGGCTGGGGATGCTGGCGTGGACGCCTCCTACTGTGGAGGCGGGCACCTAATCCGGGTGGCTGATGCTGGGCTAGGGGAATGTGCCTTCCGCTCTTCCCAGCATGGTCTGCACGATGCAATGGTAATGGCTGGTAGCAGCCCCGTGGGGAGTCTGAAACATGGAGGTTGCGAAAGGTGGCGAGTCACAGCAAGTGGAAGTAGCGGCACATAGAGGTTGGAGAGGATGTGGTGACACACAGGGGATGAGGGGAAGCGACGGTAGATCGCCGAGGACCTGGCTAGTCGTTATATAGGTCTAGACGGGAAGAGAGGAGCAGTAGTCGATGAGAGGAGGGTCAAACCCTAGCTATATAGTAGCGCGCGGGTGCTGGGAGGGGTTACATGCAAAATAATTTTTATTTGTTTCCTCACGAGTTAATTTGCCAACAACGATTAATCAACCCGATAACTGATTAATCGGTTTGATGTGAGTTTATTGGACTGGCAAGTTAACGCGATGTATAGGTGTTACTCAATTCGGCCATCCTACGTGTAGCGATTGACTGGTCCATTAGCTGATTAATCGGACGAATGCTTGAACAGTGTAATTATCTTTGAACCCCAAGTGCCACGGCCTTCGAAAATACTCCCTTGAAGTAATATAAACGCTCTTATATTTCTTTGTAGAGGGAGAACAATCTTCTTTGGCCTCGCATCTGGTACTTGATTCCATATCCATTCAGGAAGCTCACAAAATAATATTATCGGCTCTGAGATATAAGAGAGAAACTCCATTTTATCCCCTCGCATATAGATTCTAGACACTAATCCACCTAAGTGGTCGTATCTGTGTCCCACTTCTTTTCAAAGTATTTCGATCACCATAGGGCTTTGTGTTTGCTTCCAGCTTTAGGTGCATGTCAGCAAAAATGGTACAAAGACATCTCAGCTAACGATGAGTCGCAGGGGGACGACATTAACAGGTTCTTGCAGAGGCTCATCGGCATCGTTTGACCACACATGTGTCATGGAGGCGAGAACAATAGCAACTGCAAGTAGGGTTCATACATTGTGACCGAAGCATAAGTTGATATTGATGGCTTTAGCAATCCACCACGAAATCATCACAGCTGCATATACAAAGGAGTCAACTTGGCGAAAATGTCCTCAAGCATATATCATGAGGGGTTAACACCTCCCTCCATTGGCAACCTTGGATTTCAGTTTTCTCCAATATCTCACATGTTATTGTCACAACATATTTTTTTTTGAATGAAGCAACACATCGAGCTGGCTATACTTAATATATACGTAGCTACAACCATGTGACCAAACAAAATACCTCAAAACTGGTAAAAAAAATTACAACTGTTAAGGTGATTGGCGATTTTACGAACCGTCCATCCAGCCTAATCTAACGGTGGGAAAATAGGAGTGACGAGGAGTTATAAAACTAAAATTACAGGAAATTACATATAACGTGGGACCAGTACATAATTTTAGTGGGACCAATTAGAATTTTAAAGGGTAGATCCGTCATTTCTTTATTTCCGCTCGCAATATGTCCATACGTCTCAACCCCCGATCCAGTCTCATCCCCGATCCACTCATCTCCTCTCACCACGGCGTCCGCCGCTTGCCACGCCGTGGACTGCGGTTTCTCCCCACCAAGTTCCCCACCACGCCGGCCGCCGGTCTCCACGCCGTCGACTGTCACAGTCCTTCGTCGCCGGATGTGCCCCGCGAAGAGCCCCGCCCCGCGTAAGCCCTCCGCCGCCGGATGTGCGTCACCAATTGCTCCGCCCCGCGCCAGCCCTTCGTCGCCGGATCCCCGTCCACCGTGGCCAGCCCCCCGTCGCTGGATCTGCGCCGTCAAGAGCCCCTCTGCACGGCACCGCAGCCGGATCCCGGTCCCGCGGCAGTCCTCCCCCGCCGGTTGTGGCCCTGCCTGGAATACTCCCACCCAGCAAACCTCCCGTAGCGCCGAGCCGTCTTGCTCACCGGTGCAGTGTCCATGGCCCAAGTGTCGGCTCTTCAGGTCAGTGCATCCCCCCATTGCTAGTTTCCATCGTGGTTTGACACGAGGAGTTCATGTCATTTTGTTTATTTACTTATGTTGATTAGGTAAACGTGATTAGGACCAGTGGATGAGTGAGCTGACTTGGAACTCGCCGGATTAAATTCATTTACACCGATTTTGTTTACATTTTCTCTGCAAAGCTGTGAAAAACAGTTACAATAGGAGATTCAGGCCATGTTCTTCTGATTCTGATTATGCACTGGACTATAGCCATTTTCCCACAGCGGCTCATCCACTATTGGATAACCACCATGTAGCTTGTTCACTTTAGATGACCCTCTTGCTGATTTCAATAGTTCTCTATGCTGAAGCTTCAAAATGGGACTAATCTGTATTGGTGAATGTAAGATTCAGAGAAAGTGAATATCAAGTTGTTGGTGACTGCAAAAATTTGAAAGAAACGACTGTGATTTCTTCTAGTGAATGACATTGTTGAAGTTGATGTTGGTTTGTAATTTGAGTAGTTCCATGTGTGATTCATGCTGCAGTTTGGTTTACAAGTCTCATGCTACTGACAAACTTTTACACTTCATACATGCTACTTAACTGCAGCAACAGACCAAACAACTGATGAACTTGTGAACTCAGTGTTTACACAAGGGAATAAACAACTCACAAGATGGCTCAGTTTCTTATACATGCATTTCTCGTACGTGATAGCTGTTGATCGTAGGTATGAAAAAAGATAGATGTTGTCAAGAACTCCAATGGCATTGACATAGCCAAGCTGATCAAGCACTCGGCAGAGAACCGCGGGATCAAGGGCTCCGACAAAAGGCGACGCCGTCGATCCGACCTCGCTGCTCACGGAAGAGTGCGACGTGCTCATCCCGGCAGCTCTGGGAGGAGTCATAAAAAAGTAATCTTCTTCTTCCTCGTCCCAGCTCACTTCATCCTATCTTCTATCAGATTAATGTTCTGAAGTTCAGTTAGAGTATCCTCCTGGCTGCTATTTTTTTTTCTGTATCTGAAAACATTTTTGTTAATAAATAGTCCTTTCAATTTTCTTCTTCTACTAGGGACAATGTTGATGCCATCAAAGCAAAGTACATCATCGAGGATGTTAACCACCCAACAGACCCCGAGGCCGACGAGGCAAGAACTCCAATATTTTGCCACAAAACTAAGCTGCATTTTTGACACATTCACACATTGACTGACAGCAGAGAAATGTTCATGTTCGTGGTGCAGATTCTAGCAAAGAAGGGCGTGCTGATCCTACCGGACATCATGGCCAACTCCGGCGGAGTGATGGTGAGCTGCTTCGAGTGGGTGCAGAACATCCAGGGGTTCATGTGGGATGAGGAGAAGGTGAATCGGGAGCTCAATACATACGTGACCCGCGCCTCAAACATAGTTCTGAATATTTAGGAAATGTATGGCACTGTAGAAAATTGACGGTAGTTATGTAAAGTATATCTTCGAAAACTAGAATTGGCTCAATTTGGAAGAATGCCCACTTCATATGAATTTCTTGCCCGCTTTGCACGCGTTGCTACATGTGCATTATCATGCCTCAGCCATATCATTGTCGACAAATATGGAACAGAAGAAGTATTTCCCCTATTTTAGTCCTCTCTGTCATGTTCGCGTGCACAACCTATTTTGCCAATGAGCAAGTTTAGGATCTGTTTGTTCTTCGATGATCTTATGCTGGTTGCCTGGTTCTCATTCTCGTCCTAGCTGTCTAGTTAGTAAGCATAACTCTGTTAGAGTAAACCTAGCTGGGACATCTGTTTCAGTATTGTTACCCAAGAGACTTAGGCCTAGATTTATTAGTTGTAAATTCGTTAGCTCCATGTATCGCATAAGTTTCGATGCAAAACACAAGCTGCAATGTACCAACTCTTGTCGACATGTCTATATTAGTATAAAAATGGTACATGGTGTTCTTGATGCTATTCCTTCTTATTTTCTGCAGGAGAGGCTGGCATTTGACAATACGGTTCTGTGTGTTCATTGACTGCTGGTGCTGCAGCCTGAAAATTTTCTTGTGGAGTCAACTGAAGTAATCCATCAAGCTAGCTGCATTATTGATTCTATTCTTTTTGCTGGCGAGGTAATAATCTCCCACTCAACTCGTGATGTGAGAAATAGTAGTGTAACCATGCTATTTACATTGCTCATGTGTTTTATATGCTATGATTTTTCTTCCTTAATTACCCTGCCTCAGCCATAATCATCATCCACTTAAACCAGAACTGTATACTTACGCAGTGTATGGCGCCGTTAGAATGGGGAGCATGTGTTTGTAAGTAGTCACTTATGGTAGTGTTTTAGATGTAAGGTTACTCCGATGCAGAAAGGTATGGATCAGATGGTGCAAACGATAGAAGTGGAACTTGCAGCTCATTAGCTGGGTTTTTTCTAAAAAGAACCAATGAAAAGTCAAGCATTTGGATGTACATAATCATACAAATAATATGCAAAAACATTAGAACATATGTGTAGTCTTTAATTCGAAGAACATGCTATGAAGATCAATCATTATGATCTGCCCTTGAAGTGCCTCTCCATGTAACCCATTCATGACTGTACGAATGGGCTGGACACGACGTTTGATGGTTTGCGCTTGCGTCTTTTCGACTCCACTTGTTTAGCGATAGTCTCTGTGTCAAATTGTTGTTTTACTGGATTACTAGGAGGGGCATTCTTCCTCGGGCGTCCACGTTTACGCTTTGGGGCACCGAATGTGTCTGGTTTGTTTGTAACATCAGGGTTGCTGACAATCGTGACGTCGTCTGCACCTTTTCGTTCCTCTGGAAAGCTGGCTTCATACTCGTCCTTCTATAGAGGAAATAGTGGTGCGTTACATGCAATCATGAAAGGTAGGAACTACATGACATGAAATGCTAGTTGTGTAGAACTTACCTCTATAGGATTCTTGTATGATTTTTTCCGAAGCTTGTTGCAATCCGACCGCAGCAGGCTTGAACATATTTGCCAGCTGAAAATATGTACTTCTGCCTGAATTAGATAGCGATGCATAGGTTAGGATAGCGGTGAAGCATAGGTAGTGCATGATTGCAAATGTAATTTATTGTTCGGCAGACCTGTGTGAAATCCTCAGTAATTTTGTCTCCGTCCCATGTCAGCATGTATTTGAGTGTGTACGCCCCACATGAGTAACTGTGATGTAAAGTTGAAGTCAAGTATTGTAATGTAGGTGAGGAATCATGTTGCTGCCTATACGTACCCATCAGTCTGTTGTGGTATGTTAGTATAGCAAGTGGTTTTCCACTGGGTAATATTGATGGGTTTAGGCGGTGTTACCAAGCCATCCTCGACCGCTTCGTTGATACACGCCTGAATGGACTCCACCTGGTGTATGAGGAGTAATTCACGGGATTGCGTCAGTGCTTTTCAAAAAGTGTCACATGAGGTAAGAGGAAGCAAGAGAGCAAGCTTACCAGTGCAGTTTCCTTGGCAATGTCACAATATGCTTGGATGGAGTTTAGGACCTGGATCTCTTCTTTATCTAAATTAAACACGAGTAATAACCAGTGCATGTTGTGCACATTCATTGGGACACATACCTGGTAGAAAATTAAAGCGGACTCAATTTAGGGAAAATCAAGATATACAATTAAATAAGTCAGGAAACATGCATACCATTTTGCGTCCTACAAATTTCGTTGCTACATTAGCAACATGTGGGCTTTTGCATCCCATTGGAATACCCCCAAATTCGCCTAGCAATCTTCTGCTTTCTATGGTGGAAATGAATGATGTAGCATCAGTTGCAACATTGCTAATGTGTGCATATGCATTAATAACCTACAAAGTTTGTAGTCATGTAATATAGCACAATTTAGAATACTTGATGTAGATTGCAGTATACGGGCCTTATGTCATCGACGAAGAATAGTTTGCTAACATTTGGCTTGAGTTGATGAACAGTTAGCACAATGTCTTCGATGTGAACTAGCTCAACAAGGTCGTGACTCCCTCGGATGAAAAGTGCAGCCTCATAGTCTTCATCTGTCAATATGTAAGCATTGTTGAATACAGGCTTCCGTGGTGGGATATCTTGGTCCAACTCCTTGTTTTGCACCATAGGTTTTGCACTAGGTGTACCAACAGAAGTCCGTGCTTTCCATGCGTCAAACACAGGAGTTGATGAAAACTTGTCATTGCTTGGTTGCTCTTGTTCCTAAAATTAGAGTTGGTCAATGAACAGAAATTAGCTCATGTTAGCAAGATGATGGGCCATAGTTATCACCTGTACGTATGCATTCCTCTTCGTTGATTGTTTGTTTGTTTCACCTAGGGATCTTAATTCCTGTAACATGAAATGCATAGAATGAAAATATAGGAAGTTATGGGTAAAATTGATGTTGTAGTATCACTTACCTAGAGTTCCCTTTTGAGGTCTCCAACTTCCCTTTTGAGGTCTCCAACTTCGTCCTCCAGCTTGGACAACCTAGCTTGAGTGGCAATTTTACCCCTTATGTTTATCACGTCCTCGGTCACGGTGATTATTCTTTTATCTAATTTGTGCTCTACTTCTACTACTTGTTTGACCAACTTTTTCTCTTGTTCTGCAAATAGATCGTTCTGGGTTTGAAGTATCATGTCCATCTGCATAAAAGAAATGTCAACTCGTTTTGTTAGAAGAAAAATAAGTATGGTTAGGTGTGACCTTTGTTGTGTTATTTAAAAGGATGTGTCTTGGAGCAATTTACTTGTTGGCTACTCATAGTTTGACCTCGTGGTTGTGGTCGATAGCTAGCATCTTCATGCGCATGTGTATCTTTGTTGGTATGCTGGTCATTTGTAATGTTGGTTGGCTCCAGATTGCCGATCTTCATGATAACATTTGATAAGATATAAAGAATCAGTACTAACAAATAAATATGGTAAATAAAGAAGTCAAGTCTAGAAAGGTACCAATCCATTATACAGGCCTTCTTTCAAGTAGGCCTCATGTCTTATTTTAGCTGTGGCTTCATCCCACTTGTTGACTAAAGGGTGTAAAAATATCATGCGTTCTCACCGTGATGCTGATGGGTGGATGAAGAGGAAGCAGTACCGTCGTATCACACAGGCCAGATAGGTGGTTGACACCGGCTCGGATCCCCTGGGTGTGCCTGGCGGCTCCGATCGTGCCGGTGATCCCCTGGGTGATCCTGACGGCGGCAGCGGCGTTCCTGTGGACGTACGACAGTTGCTGGGCGCTCCAATTTTGATTGTCCACCTAATTCATGTAGCTGCGGGCGGTACCCATGGCGCCAAATAAATGCACGTTCCAACATAATCATGTACGAGCCTGTTTAGATGACAAGAGCCGGCATTCTCACCTTAAATACGAAGTGTCGATGAAGAACAAGCAGCGACGTCGTATTCCGCAGGCCAGATGGGCGGTTGCCGGCGGCTCCGTTCTCGTGGGTGAGGACGTCGGCGTTCGATGGTACTGGCTTTGGAGGAGAAGATCGCGTGTGCGGCGCATGGAATATGAGTGGAAAATGGAGATCAAGCCGGCTAGGCCAGTTGGATAGGAGGTTGTTGCAGATAGTGCGGGAGGTGGGAGGTGAGTTTGGAAGGGCTGATGGATACACACATGATAAGTGTTAATCCAATTCTTTTGGCACGTCTGCTTCTTTTTTTAGAAGGGCCCATGGATGGGCGGTCCCACTAGTAACAATAGAAGTAGCCCTTTTCACAAAATAAAAACAACAAAGTAGCATTGACGTGCAAGCACTGCTACTCACTATATCGGTATTTGTGGGTCATCCACTAGGGGTATTCGCCGGCTGCCGAGCTCCAGCCCACGCCCGCCTCCCTCCTTCCCATACCACCTACGCCCCAGACCCGGTAGGGCTCTGGCTCCTACCAACGATGGGTTCGTCCGGTTCCTATAGCCCATTCCCATGTTTAGTTAGTCGAATGGACTGGAACCCACCAATCCCAAAAAACAGAATATTCGCTCTATATGCGAAACCGAGGGATACCTCTGATTCGGCCGGACGACATGGAACGAGCCCCTCGCACGCACCCAGCCCTGTCCCCTCACGCATCGCCCCCCTCTCTGGCGTCGCAATCCCTCTCGTCCCCATTGTCTCTCCTCCGTCATGGCACGCATCGGGATCTTGGCGGCGACCTAGCAGAGGGTGGGGACTGGCAGCACGGTGGGGACTGGCAGGGGCGACAATTGGCGGCGACCTAGCAGGGGTGGCCACTTGCAGCAGTAAGGTGACCTGCAGCGGACGGCGGGAGAGCAAGGAATGACCGGTGCGGCTGCTGCGTAGCAGTGAATGAGCAGTGAAGGCGGAAACTGGCTGCTAGCAGTGAACTTGGCTCCTCAACCAAACACACCCTACATGTACTCCTGAGCAGTGAATGAGCAGTGAGGGCGGAAACGGGCTGCTAGCAGTGAACTTGGCTCCTCAACCAAACACACCTTACATGTACTCCTGAGCAGTGAGTGAGCAGTGAAGGCGGAAACTAGCTGCTAGTAGTGAACTTGGATCCCTTTTTGCATAATGGGTCATTAGGAAATGGTAACACCATGAGTTGCCCCCAACGAGTAAGACCGATTATCATGACAACAACTGGCTATCACCACTATGGGTAGTCCGAACCCAAAACTACTTTCACATGGGTGGGCAGCTGGGTGCACTACAAGAGATTAGGCCTACTGTGACGAGCCAACAAATGTCGTCGAACAGCTAATAACGTCACAAATTACACCCGAGTGACGTTGTATGGGCGTCACAAGCATCGTCACGGAATCCCCGTCACAGATTACTCCTGGTGACGGCGCGTGTAAAACAATGTCATTGAAAATGGGACCTTTTCGAGAACGTCAACAACTTGCTATTTCCATGACGATGGATTAATGTCACAAGTTAGGAGCAAAGATGCCATATTGTACAATATTTAATGATGGAGCAACGTCGCTGACTTTATGCCATGTCAACACCCGCACAGATTACCCTACTACTAGCATCACTACTTTCGTTATTGATGAAGATGATATCATCAAAATATGTTTACTATATTTTGAATAATTTGCAATGAAATATGAGTTCCACTATATTGCAAATGCATATCAAAGTATTTAATTCACATCACATTATATAAATAAGTTATGAGCCAAATCACATTATAAATTGAAATGGGAGACAAATCATATTATATATTCAAACTCTTAGCCAAATCATCCTCCAAATAGAAATGACAATAATAAATAACATTGACTCAAGTTTGACACGACAATAGACAAGACGATGGATTCTTGTTGAGTTGCTCGAGCCCTTAAGAGAAAAACCAATATCATGTTGCTTCTTTCCCCAAGATTCATTCTTCTCTTGTTGGCTCTTCTTCACAACTTCCAATCCTTCTTGATGCTTCCTTTGAATCTCTTCAAATGCTGTCATGTGCTTCAAGTCTCACGGCTAACTCCCCCCGATGCCTATAAATTGAGGAAACACAACATCGTGTTGCATCTTAATGAGATGAAAACATAAGATAAAAACATATAAAAGTACCACTAAGAAGCATACAATCTATCAAATTATGGATCTGTGTACATTATTAACTAGATTTGCGGGTATGCAGATGGGACAATAAAATGGTATATTAGTTTGGCAAAACAAGAAGACACAAACTAGAATAAAAACTTGCCAGTCAAAATAATTTACATGGACCCATGTTGCACTTTTAAGTAGCATGTGAATGACTAGTGAGTCCACTAGGGCGGCGTATGACAATGAATTGTAGCAATCTACTGAACATATTTCATAATTAGTTCCATAAGTATAGTTGTTTGACGCTTTGGTTACTACAAAAGTTTAGATCGGCACATCACTAAGAAAACATATCAGTAATGTACTAAAAAACCGCAGACCAAAACACCAAAATGTTTCTTTTGTAAGGAGTGACATCCATTCATCCATTCGAATAATGCAATATCTACAGGTAATCACCCAACCACTACAGGCCACCTTATTCCTATTAACTGTGCGTTTTCTCATTCTGAAATGATTTGGACATGCTATGAATTTGGTTGTTCATCATCTCATGTAAAACTAAGTTCCATAAGCAACCACTGTCAGTACTGTCTACACTATTTTAGTCAGTTGTGTGCTTACTCACCTTCCCCAGCAACTACAGCTAATTGTGTACTTGCACTGCAGTTGTACGATGCTTGCTCGATCTAAATATAACAATAAAAATACAAGTTATGCACAAAGGAAGGGCACGGTGAGATTAAATCCAGGCATAGACAACCACGTAAGGAATTTTCAAGTACTGGACTGGAAGGAAAAAAAGTGGAGAAGCAACAAGCAAGTAGAAAAAGATTAAGCTTCAAACCTTACCAACATAGCAAGGTCAATACGATTATCTTGATATTGCAAACCCAGTCCTGCTACCTACAGTGAGCAGTCGATTAATGCGCCTGCGTTATAGGGGAAAAACAGAAGAGAAGCAATATACTGACAAGTGTTCACATGGATAAAAATATTACAGAATAACATAATCATTTCTCTTTCACCGAGCAGTATTAGCATCTGAATGGACCTTTTAGTATATATATTTTTCAGCATCTAGCAACTACGGTATGTCCCATGATACGAGCCCTCGACATATCTTTACCTTGTTAACTGTTATCACAGAATATTGACTTCTTGTGCATAGTAACTGATAAAAGGCTATTAGTACAGCTTCACTGTTAATACTCTGAATGTAGAGTCTAGTCACATACTAGATGTTCTTGAGCATGCTGGAGATTGCATAATCTTGCAGCTTAAAGGGGAAACTTGAGTTGAAATCATTCATTGTAGAAATTTAGAGACAGTCAACAACATATAAGTATAAACCTTAGATAAGAACAAAGGACATTGATCTTACTCCTGATCTAGATGAACTAGAACTAGAAAAAGGAGATTTCAAATAGGTGGTTAGAAGAATCAAATTTCCAGATCACAAATCTTACATCGGGAAATTATGGAAGAAAAAGGAAGCAGCGAAATATTACCCTCGAGTAGTTGGAAGGGGAACATATCTAATGGTGCTGTAGCCGAGTTACTTGTAGAGTTTTCGACTCATTCCCTAGCCTATCTGCATCGTCAGCTTGCCTCTCCCAAACCTGGTGTCTCCCGCCGCCGCCGTCTTGTTGGTCGCTGGACGAAACCAATCTTCTAAATCACCATATACATCTCAAGTAGTGGGTGAGGAAGGGGTGGTGAGGCAGCGTCCAGATCTTGGTGATGCACGAGGTGAGAAATGAAGCTGGTGAAGGCGTCGGAGATGGAGTTGGTGATGGTCGACAAGCCATTGACGGTGGAGGCAGCATGGAGGTCGGACCAGGCAGCAAATGGGGAAGGTCGGCGTCGGTGTAGTGGTGGCTGGGGATGGGGAACCGGACATAGAGGGTGGGGCGGCAGACTAGAGGGCAGCGACGGGGAGCGAATTCGGGTGGCGCGGCTGGCGGCGAGTGATTTGCAGGCGCCGCCGGCGAGATGAGATTTGAGTTAGGTGCGAATGTACAGGTGTATTTGGGGATTTTTTTGGGCTAGTGTTTTATATGGAGGCAGACGGCGTGGCGTGAGACCTAGCGCCAAATGGGCGGACCCACGCACGAAGCTGATTTTTGTTTTGTTTTTTCTCTGTGGTTGTGAATTCTTGGCGTGCCATCGTTTTAAAAGGTGGGTGATAAGAATTAAAAAAATCCGATCAACTCTCATATTTCCTTTTTAACCTTTGAGATAGAAATGTAACAACATTAGCTCACGAGTGCGCCATTGAAAGTTTTTTTTGCATACGCACTAACTATTTATTATATTATACAACATGAAAGTAATGTTCACTCATTTCCTCTTGGCTCCTGTTTTCATTTTTATATTCGAGATAAAAAACATCAGCTCACGGACGCTCACTTTGAGTTTTTAGCCCAACCACTACCTATTTATATTAGAAAGAAGAAAATAAGTTTTACCTTTATAAATAATAATGATTATTAGTATTTCCATGGCCATTGCCTACTTATATTATATCAAGAAAAATTACAACGCTCGCTAGCCTTTGAAAAAACTATGGCAATCTCACTGCCAACACTGACGCATGGACCCAATCACTCAATAACCCAAGAACTAGCTATGGTGGGTCTGACTACTATACGTAAGATGACAAAAATGATCTTCACACATTCATAGTACTCGGTGAGTCTAGCGGGCTCGTCATGGAAATTACAAAGATGTCACAAAAATTGGGAGCCAGGTGTGCTGAAAGGTCGAGGCAATTCAGTGATGCTTATCGTCACCGATTTGCAGTAATTGGTGACGCCACCTATGACAACATCATACATTAGGAATTTATGTGACGTTGTCCACCATCGTCACGAGAATTTTCGTCACAGTATGTCAATTTTGTTGTAGTGGCGGTCCGACTGGTAGTTGCGGGTCATCCGCTACAGGTAGTACCACGACCATGGCTCTTTACGTCTAGTACTATGGGTCATCCGGATACTCGTCGACGTAAAGTTTTCACCGCGATCTGTCCGAGCGCGAACCTTCAGCTTCTTGAACGCTTCAAACGCGCCATCTTTACATCGTAGGAGATGTATCTCGAGTAGTCATCTACCACAAGGAAGAAGTACTTATTTTCTCTGTGATATGCTGGGGTGATAGGGCCACATAGATCACCATGGAGCTGCTCGATTGCATCACTTGCATGATAGGTAGACCGAGCAGGGAACGGCCTACGGTGTTGTTTTCCAACCAAGAACCCGTCACATACTCGATCAACATGGTCGATAAATGGCATCTCAGATACCATGTCCATCTTCGACATCTTCCTCAAGGCGTACAAGTTAACGTGTCCAAATCTAGCATGCCATAACCACGAATCATCATCACTCTTGAGCCAACACTATGACACGTTCTGGCTCCCGGATAACTTCGGCATTACTTTTTTCTCATGAAGTAGCACTTATCAGTTTGGTTTGACAACCTATCTTTGGAAGAGATCACAAACTTCGGCCATTAGAAGACATGGATGTTCGTCTTCCTGCTTCGCCAAATTTGTCTTGATCTCCCGCTTGTTAGGCTCCGAACAATCCTTCGCACGCTGTAGTTGGCGTCGGTAAGCATCGGGTACTGGATGAGGATGTTGTGATGCACCAGTACGTTGGCACCGCCCGTCCTCCACCACTGGTTGCTGATTTGCCGCCCTTCTTCACCTTGTTGCCATTCTTGTACTGTCGCCGGACTTGATCAACTCCTGATCGCTGTCCCCCATCATTGATCGTAGATCGTCGAGGCTCTAGATACCAATGTTGGATTTAGAACGCTAGATTAACTCGTCGGCAACTACACATACACATGGAAGCACACAAGCAGGCTGCTTAATTGATTTCTTTTTTTTAGTCCATACACACTCTCATTTATTGATCAATATCCAAATACATAGGAATACAAGATAAATCCGGGGTATTAAGTAGCCAGAGATGGCGTCCCGGAGAGAGTCCCAAAGTGTGTTTGGCGAGGCTGTGCACCTCAAAGTTTGTCTCACGCCCTTCGAAGACGAAGGAGCATGCTGGAAACTGCAAACCTTGGGAGATGATCTCTTTAACAATGCTCGCGTAAAGGCCGTCCGTGCCCTTGTGTATGTCCGCGGCAACATCCTTGCAATCTGAGGCTACCAACACATGAGATAGTGAGAGGTCGAGGGCAAGGGAAAGAGCTTCTCTGCACGCCAAGGCTTCGAGTGTCGCTGGATCGTTAATACCTGTGTGTCTTACTGCTGATGCACCAAGATACTTGCCCATGTCATCCCTGCTTAATTGATTTCTTCTGAATCAAGAGCACATGCACGTACGATATTTGATCCACGTGAGCACAAAAGCCCATATAGTACTTACGAGCCCAATCCAGATACGTCCAAATACGTAATATAATTGCCCATATAGTACTTACCAGCCCGACTTACCAGCCACGTTCACACGTACGTAAACCTAGCCATAGAGGCAAATCCCATCGAGAGCAGTTCATCAGGCGGCGGCGCCCTCTCCTCCACGTCTGGCAATGTCCTCTCCTCCTCGTCGGCCGGCGACGTCCTCTCCTCCGCGTCTGGCGATCGGTGCCCCACAACCAAACCGTATGTACACCTATGATGTTTCCTTCCCTTTTAGTAGTAATGCGATTCAATTAATACGGTGGACGCGGATGGTGCCGCGGCGGCCGATCTTCGCATCCTTCTAGTGGCACATAGCATGCACTGAACTATAAATCAGAAATCTACTACTTTCTCTAAATTGCATGCTCGTACGTCTAGTGGCACATAACAGTATGGGAGTTAGTAATTGGATTTAATTAATAGGTATTCCAATTTCCATACATATTGTAACTAGCATTGTTATGTCAGGCTGCTGTAGGGACCATGGATGATGACAAGTACGTGCATCAAATGCGTCAAGAGATGGACAAGAATATGCAGCGAGAGCGAGAGGTGATGGACAACAATCTGAAACTGGAGCGTGCAACCGTGGACC
Source organism: Triticum dicoccoides (assembly GCF_002162155.2). NCBI lineage: Eukaryota > Viridiplantae > Streptophyta > Magnoliopsida > Poales > Poaceae > Triticum > Triticum dicoccoides. The sequence goes on from NW_021184975.1 coordinate 66,372, forward strand.
GCATGAGGAAGGAGGAGCGTGCAGCCATGGAACAGATGATGACGGCGGAGCATGCAGCCGTGGATCAGAGGTTGAAGCATTTCCATGATGATATGGACCTAAAGTTGAAGAAGGAGCGGAAGTAACTGGACTGCACTATACAGCTCGAGCGTGGCAAGATGGAATTCAATATCATGCAGGCGCGTGCGAACAGGGATCTTATCTTGCGGCAAGAGCGTAAGGATATGGATCACAAGGCCAAGATGGATCAGATCCGCTTGGAAGGGAATATGATGCAGGACCGCGTTGTACAACTCGTGCGTGGTAAGATGGACGTCAATACAATGCAATCTCGTGCGGATATGGAGAGAAAGTTACAACAAGACCGTAGTGATCTAGATTACAAGGCCAAGATGGAGGACATCCTCATGGATGGGAGTATGATGCAAGACCTTGCTAGTACAGGCACGAAGGTACATTTCATTATGTACCTATTATTCATTAAATTATCCGCAGGAGCAATCTGTCTCATCAGCACCTCTACAGGCACAACGAGACATCCCTAGACCGAAGGAATCTATCTCATCAGCATCTCGACAGGCACAACGAGACATCCGTACACCGGAGCAATCTGTCTCATCACCACCTCCACATGCACAACGAGACATCCGTACACCGGAGCAATCTGTCTCATCACCACCTCCGCAGGCAAAACATGACATCCCACCACCGGACAATCTGTCTCAACACCACGTGGCCCAGTAAGTATGTTTTACCAATGGTAGGCACATCCTATGTATGAACAATTTGATATTGTGCAAAAACTGATGTCAACTAGTCATATGTAGGTAGTCGTAATGCAATTTATTGTTCATGTGGACTATGAACTTTCTCATGTTCCTCACGCGTACCACAATGGGAGACCTGGTATGACGACAATAGTTGAACCCGGCAAGGTGGACTGGCAGCTAATGGAGAAAAATTTGCGTTGCCAAGGGTACAAAGGGAAAGAAGATTTGTACTACATCAAGCCTGGGTGTGTACCACCAGAAGGAATGGTACAGATTTCAGGCCAACATGATGTAGATGAAATGTTGCATGCTTTAGAAGGGCTAAAGAAATGTCATTTATAGATTGTCAAGAATTTTGCAACCTCAGATGATGCACAAGTCTCATATGATAGTGACGATGACATGTCTGAACAGGTTGGTTATATTGCCAAGTTCACTTATTATACAAAAAATGGCCACATCATTTGCATGTTAATCTAAATACCTTTGGTATGCTTTTCGACACGACATGTGTGAGGAAGACATATATTCGTGTGGGTACAAGGATATCGGCAAGAGGGACATGGGCGAATATGGGTCATCGCCCAAAAAAAAGAAACTTGCAGATAATAATTCGAAGAAAGCATTGGATTTCGGCAGCAGTGACGAGCCTCTTCAAGAGGCTTTTTTTTCCTACAATTTCAAGCTTTGGAGCTGAATTATTGTCTGAAGTAGTGTTTATATCATTTTCCATCCAACAATCACTTCATTCAAGTGACAATTGTGAGACTATGTTTACAATAATAGGCTTTCAACTTTGAGTTGTTGCTCAATTTTTAGATGCCACATACTAAATTGTGGCTTTTACTATTTTTTATTGCATATGCTGCACTAGTCCAAACCAGTGTTATTTCACGCAACAGTTTGGTTATTTCTGATGCTTTAGCTTATTGAGAACCAAAGAATCTGTGATATGGCTATTCTGTGTAAAGGAAAGATATTTCCATGGTCTGCACATTTATATGACAGAATTAAGAGATGCTTTTGTATGGTAGTGTTAATAATTACTCCCTCCGTAAACTAATATAAGAGCATTTAGATTGCTATTTCAGTGATCTAAACACTCTTATATTAGTTTACAGAGGGAGTAGATATCAATTGTCATATTGTCTGGACAACTTGCATTAAGGCTTTAAGATGTAGTAACAACGCTTGGTTCACAGAAAAGCCACGGCTTCTGACTCCAATGCATTCCAAAACCGTAAGGTTGTATTTGTTTCGCTCGCAATGTCTTTCATAGCCATGGTTTCCGATACAGGACTTAACGAAACTGAAGACGCCCAGATCAGAGCTGATTGGAAAACGGGAACACATCTGCGCCAACCAAACGAAGCGCGGTTTCGAGTTAAATTAGTGTATAGGCTACAATTGTCTTGCAGAAGTTGTACTAAAGTAGTTAGGCTGATTATCAAATTAGGATATGTACTGTAAAAACTCCAGAAAATTTGATAGGATCATATATAAATTTTTGTTCACCACTGTCACATGCACAGGCTGACTCAAACATTGTGTACATACATCTGATATAATATACTCCCTCTGTCCCATAATGTAAGACGTTTTTTGACTCTACTGTAGTGTCAAAAAACATCTTACATTATGGGACAGACGAAGTATTTTATAAGGAGAGCTTTGTTCTACAACTCTTGTATCTCACTTTTTTGTGTCCAAACATAAATCAACCGCTTTACTAGAAGAGATGCATTACAACACAGAACTTTCAAATTCCAGTATATCCTAGCTTATGCAATAGCTTGAGCGCCATCCAGCTCCAATCATCATCTGAAGATACCTTTGGCTGCAGAACAAGGCAAAAGTGGATGCAACTTCAACACTAGCTTGTACAACAATTTATTTTCTCTACAGATGAGCTTGCAGCTGAACATGCAGACAAGAATACCTGAAAAAATAGGAACATCAACTATTTTCAGGTGCATATCCAAGACAAAAGGTCAACACAATTATCTAGTTGGATAAAGTTTAATTTATGCTAAAGGCCTTGTGAACGATACTACTTAAGATTTGCATGCTAGATCATGGCTAGAGTGTGGATTTGCAACAAGAAAATACATCATGAACAAGATAATGACTAGTAATGCTTTCAGAAATTTCAGTTGGGCATCAAAAGTGGAGTTTCATTTTGAGACCAACAAAGTGAACCAGCAGAAAACACAACAAATATAATCTACTCCAGGCGGCCACCTAAAATGGTTTTACAAGGTCCTTTTTGTAAAATGTACCGGCGACCACCTAATGATAACATCATGTCCATCAGCTTTTCATCCAGTGGCTCAGAATCGCTCGGAGCATTCGTAGCACGAGTTCAACCATAGCACTGGATACGTTCTCGTACTGAACATGCTATAGTATACTGACGACCAGCAAAGAAAAAAGACTCATTCAGGTGCTTCAAAATTATCAACTGAAGAAGGAAAACAATCACAAAAATGCACTCTGTTGCTTACATGTGCAGGGCTACGAGGAGGTTGAAGCATCGCAGGGGACGGATCGGCAAGATCGTGGAAAATGAAATACTTGCAGAAATTAATACTTGAAAAATGGACCACAAGGGCAACAGTTTCCTACCATGAAACCCCTTGCAGAGATAGCTGTAGCTAACAGTTTGCTGCCATCATTTCCTACAGAGCACCAAATATAATTAGTGCACTATATTAATGAGTAAAGCAGATGCAAAAATTAAAAATGGACATATTTGACACCTCTTGCAGTTTAGTGCAATTACGCCGATCATGACCTGTCACCCCACAGTAGCCACATTTCCTCTTTGATATTTGCTTCTTTATCTTTGCCTGCAACCTTTTCTTCGGTGCACCTCGGCCCTGCACATGCATTGGGTCCAGAACCTTTTCCAAATCTCCACAATCAATTTCCGTCGTCTGTGGCAGCACCGGACCAAACCTAATGCATTCCTCCTGACCACGGCTTGATTCCTTGCTGCCATCTTGTCCATTCAGAACCATCTTCAGACGCTGATACTCCTCACTGGATTGACATGCCCGGAAACATGCCGCGTGACTCAAATTCCGCACCTCACGGTACCTCACAAGGCTTTCCGAATAGTCATACATCTCGCTCTTTCTGGTCGGAGGGAATGCAGACTTTGCACTCATCGTCCACCTCATGGGAACACAACACCTAGGCAGCAGTTCCACTTGACGTATTCCCAAGATGTAGAATATGTGAGAGCATGGTGTTCCCAAGCACTCCAGCTTACGACAAGAGCAACTGATCCTGTACAGAGAACCTTCCTTCAGCTCACAACGCACTTCGAACTTCTTCTCTCTTCTATCGATCTTAGCCACAACATATGTAGTCAACTCCCATGCATCTAGTATCTCGCTGATAACATATTTGCTGATGGCATTTATGCTCCATCTGACCAACTCAAACATACAAGGAGTGAAAACTCGGGCAACATGTTTCTCAAGACTTGAAGCATCCGCGTCTGTAAATGGAACGGACCGCAAGAGCACGATGTCTAGGATCAACTCATTCAAGCGTCGTCCCGAAAGGCAACACTCATAGTGCTCTAGCATATCAAACAATGTCATCTTACCCTCAAGATGTGTATGTAGCACGGAGTTTAGGCTCTCACTCCGCTGATTGCTGCTCAATCCTAAGAAACAGCGCCCCACCAGGTATGGAGCACACCACAACTTCCTCATCTGATACATCTAATGCAACCACGACTCCTCACTTGTCACTTCATTCCTTTGTAAGAACTCTATCCATTTTCTCTCATGCTCTTCAATACAAGACGAGTCATATATGAAAGATCTAAATTCTTCCCTAACCTCGTCATCATGCAGATGGCGTACGATGTTCTGTTGAATGTGCCATACACACAGCCTGTGGTATGAGTCAGGCCACACCACCCTGATCGCTCTCTGCATTGCAAGGTCCCCGTCAGTGATTACAAATATCGGATGCTTCTGCGCCATGGATTCAGAAAATATCCGCAACATCCACTCGTACGCCTCGTTAGTTTCATGAGAAATGATCCCGCATCCAAAGATAACTGTGCTGCGGTGGTGATTCAACCCGACAAACGGCACAAACGGCAAATTGTACTTATTGGTCCTGTATGTGCTATCAAAAACCACAACATCGCCGAAAGCCTCATAGTCAAGGCGAGATTGAGTATCGGACCAGAACAATCCCTTCAGATGCCCATCTTTATCAACCAAGTATTTGAAGAAATAATCTGGGTCTCTCTCTTGCCGCGCCATCATGTGACGGATCACCGTCTGAGCATCACCAACAGCGACTGTTTCCTGCTTGTAGCGATGGCAGAAGTTATAGATGTCCCTCGTCGTGCATCCAACCTGGTCATATCCACCGTACTGCATGCACAACACATCCATGATTTTGTGTTTCTGGATTCCAACACTTTCCATCTCTATAATGTCCGCTTTCTACTCGTCGCTGATTCAAGGGAACGCAAAAAGCAAGCAAGGTCTCGTGGGGCCAGAGGATGGTTGTGTTCATCGATGAAATCCTTCACAAACCACCGCCCGATTTTGGCGACTCTTACAATGACAAATTTCGCTTTACACCCCACACGAGTGATATTTCGTGGCTTCCTCTTCCTATCTTCTCTCTTCCTCTTCATGTGCTTCTCTTCACGGCAACCTTCACGACTACAGACAAATTTCCTCAGAATTATATTCTCGTTCGCTTCATCCCACTCAACATAGCCTTTTCTCACACTAAAGCCTTTCTCAAGAGCATACTTGTTATAGAACTCAAAACCTTCATCCTCGCTATGAAACATCCTGCTGACAATGTTTACGTACACATCCAAACACTCAGCACTTATATCGGCCATCTATTCCTGCATATCACATACAAATTACAACTAGTCTCAATCATGCACCGGAAGTAAAAGAATTTCCATGCTCACATATTCCCCTCAAGGTAAGAGCTTCAGAGTTTCAGAAATTCATCAAGGCTTATTTTGTTCAGCATATCTTCGGAAGTGAATTAATACTATGGTGTACAATGAAGCTAATTATTCTAGTCAACTGGCAACATAGTCTTTTTTTACCATCAGAGTCAATGATAAGAGATATTCAGTGGGTTGGAACATGTTTATAATAAATTACCTTTAAAACAAGCTCAAAGTATCCAATATCAAAATCCATTTTAGTCGGAGTAAAAGGCTTGACTACTTCCTCACCAGTACCATCCTTCCCTCTGCAACCGGTTAACAAAATACAAAAAACGGAATCAGAATATTCGACTCGCTCCATGTACCAAAAAGAATGACCATAACTCAACATCATAACTGTAAACCAGGATATGAACAGTACAAATGGTCAGACCTGCATCTTATATATTGGCCAACTGCAAGGCCCAACACAGAAGTATGTCTAGGGAAACAAATTTGAACTTGGCCACATTATGACTGATCTGTCTCTTCTGCATAAGATCATAGCGCATCCATTCATTTTTATAGTATACACAAACTTCAAAAGCAGTAACCTTGAATGCGGCAAATAATTTTGTATCCGCGAACTGATTAATTAAGCTGGCATGCTCGCTAGCTCACCTAATTTAGGCTGCTTTTTTCATGGTGGGGCTAGTTAGTACTGATTCTTTAGACTATATATCTCTTGCGATTTTTCACAACAAACTGATTGTGTGTTTTGTACTCTTCATGTACTATTGGTTAATTAAGGTAGGTCATTTGGATCCTATGATGTCATATGAAGTTTGACAGCAAACTGAATAACACTGCAACTGTTATGTGATCACTTCAGTTTGTTTTCTTCTGCCTCTAAACTCTCTAGCTAGCTACTTATTGACATTTTTGCCATGGACAGGAGTTGATGTTGAGGCCATGGTGGATCAGAATGTTTGGAATGTTGATCGTCTTAGAGACCAGAAGTGTTTAGCACCTGGTAAGGGTCCTCTGGATCTCTTCCTTTTTCGTATATGTATGTATATATGCCTCACAATATTCTCACACACCTCTGTTTCACAAAACAGGCTCTACTCCTAGCACCGAGGATATTCGAGAGGTGAATGCGGTTGTGAAAGGCTTGCGGAAGGAGTAACTTGTGTTGTGGGCGGTTGCAATAATCCATATACTACTACCAAGTCCGCTGTGACCTTGTCAAGCTACCGTCTCGCTAGCTACCTGAGAACTGCAGTTTTATCAGAACAGGCGCATGTACATTTATGCAGATGTCAACTAGATAGATAGAACAACACGAAATACCACTGCTCTCGAGTCTCCAGAATTCTTGCAAGACCTGTGGATAGTGCTTGACCCCATCCCTCTTACCATTTGTTGCCGCTGGACGCAATTTAGATAAACAAATCAAAACATCTATACCAAACTGTCCCAAGGTTGTTGGCTTTTAATCAGAAAATTCCTCTGACAGTCGGCGGACTGTCTGACTAGCAACGCACGGGGCGGGGGGGCGGGGGAAGGGGAGGGAAAGGCACTTGTCCACAAAGTGCTCGCTGGCGTTGCTGGGCGTCGCCGGCTGCTTCACGGAGGGAGGCGCTGCAATCGGCGGTGGGGTAGGGGAGACTTCGTCGGGCTCGGCGCGCCGCAGCGGACGGACAATAGTTCCTGGCGTTGGGCAAGGGAGGCGGAACGCTGGTGCTTGATTGGATTGGGGCCGCCGCCGGATCTCTTGATCGGAACAGCGGAAAGGGCGGCGGTGGCGGCTATGCGAGCAGAAACGTGCGGGGGCGCGGGAGGTGGGGTGGGGGCGGACGAGCTAATTTTCTTTGACCATTCTACCCTTTTGACCAAAAATTAAATTTTTAACTGATTTTTCAGATCCGACGGTCAAGAAAAATCAGTGGTGGAGTTACTCGAAAGTACAACTTGTAACCCGCAAATCACCCTAAAAGAGCTCTTTGCAGCGGAAGCAACCATGAACGTGTAAAGTAGAATGGAGGAGCCCATGAGCAATGTGATCAAGTAGCATGACCAGGAAATAGAAACAACATGAAGAAAATCACGATGCCTTCCATTTTTGCATGAAAAATACTATAACACTTTGATTTTGGTTGCGAGGCTTCTAGTGTCTAGCATTATTAATGGAACATTTTTTTTTATGTTTTGTAAAGTACAAAGTTTGCACCGATGTATTCCATAGAAGAATTAGTTCGTTATATGACCAGACACCACATCAAGTAAAAAAAACTTGTGGCACTAACAGCCATGCCTGACGACTCTCGTCTGGTCCTCCCGTTCTCCAATATGCACACATTTAACGTCCTTGCTCCATGGACCACTTCTGCATATACATGTTTTGATCCAAGAATCTACGTATAATTATACATTTAATAAAGTTACAAATAATGCAAATAGAAAGCACAAAGGTCAATTGTTATACGTATCACTTTTGCATCTTGCCATCGTGAAAAAGAATGGAATCAGCAAAAACTGTTGACGGTAGTAACAAAAACGCACACAGTTGCAGCAAAAAAACATCATCTCTCGCAGTCGCCATTGCCTCGTGAAGAATGGATGTAGCAAAAGAAATCTTCAGTAGTAGCAAAAGACGACGATTGTTGCAACAAAACGTCGTCACGGGGTCGCAGCTACCATGAATGATTGCAGCAAAAAAAGTTGCCGGTAGTAGCTTCATTCATCGAAGTATTGCAACATTCTTATTCGCTTGTCCCCAGCAGAACGTCGCGGCCGTCGACCTCTCTTTCTAGCAAAATCTATAGACGATACTAGCAAATGGCGTTACAGGTTCCAGCAAAACAAAATGCCAATAGCAACACGCGGCCCGTAGCGGTTGCAGCTTGTAAACAAAAAAATTGTGCTCCCCTCCTTGAACAACAGCTCGCAGCCATGGCCGTGGATGCTGCACGCAAACACGCGAGTTCCAGTGACGAGAGAGACAGTTGCAGCATTTGTGGACTAGTGGTAAAAAAGCTCGCTGGGCATGCCCACGGGGGTTGCGGTGATGGAGGAGGAGTAGGCCATGACGACGAGCATCGGGAGAGGGGAGGATGAGCGTGGCCATGGTGGCACACATGAGGAGGGGGAGAGGAGTCCGCGATAGGAAGAAGAAGAAACGAAGCGGAAAAGCTGTATGTGTGGGCCCGCGAGAACGTGTGGCACCCTGGCGTTGGTGGGTGTGTGTGGCTCCACTACTAAGGAAAAGGCTAGCAGTAGCGCCGGTTTTAGGTATATCAGTAGCGCTGCGTGGCGCGCTACTGATTCAGCGCTACAGCTAAAGTTTATCAGTAGCGTGTGCTTGCCCGCTCTACTACTATACGTGCTTAGCCATAGCGCTTTTGGTGCACAGCGCTACTGGTAGTTACTAGCAGTGCGCCTCCCTACCCGGGCTACTACTATTGTTGGGTATTTATTTTTTGTTTTATTTTGTATTCATGCGTCATTATAAGAGTTTTCATATAGTAGCAATTTAGAGATTGTTTTTACATCAGAATGAGTTACTACATCATTGGGTGAAAGAACTGTGTATTAGTTTCAAGTGCTTGGATCCAAAGTGACCGTGTATACAAGTTCTTTCACCCAATGACATAATATCTCATCATCATCATCATATCATTAACAACTTATCATCATAATACATCATTGTCATATAACACCTCCTCATGATCATCATTTTTATCAATGAGACATCATATAGCAAGTTGGTCAGTAGTCATAATCACAACTCCTCATCATCATTAACTCTAACACGTCGTACCACATAATAACACATTGTACCTAGGACCTACTTCTCTCTCATAGGACCTACTAGGTCCTCTTTGGTAAAATAGCACAAAACAAGATAGACCCTGATTCTTCATTATGGAGAATGGAGATTATCCTGTCTCCAATTCTTACCCTTCGCCTAATGTTGCTTCCAAGTAGCTCCCTATGAGTGACCATACATTTTTCCAATCTTTAATTGTCATGTCTTCATTGGTTTTAGAAATCCGATATGAACAGGAGTGATTCGTAGGATCACCTGGCTGTATATTCAAAACATCAAGGCGGCCTTTCTGAAACATCAGATGAGGCACACACTCCTGCGGGATTATCTGTTGAAAAAATAGTAATAACTTCGTAGTTAGCAGTGTAGTTCAGTTTTAGAAGAATTTATGCAAAAGATGCACAAATGTTGTAATAATAAAAATCTTACCATGACATCTCCATGGATGTTAGCATAGTTCAACACGTGCACTAGTGGCACATATTGACCATAATGTGGAGGAGTTTGAAAATAGATATTGTAGTTCTCAAGATCAGTACAAAATATGACCAGATGATTTTTCTCCTGATAAGTTAACTCAGAGCCATCAGTGTAGTAGGTTCTGTCTACCATCTTCCGCACATTCTTTGAAGAATGAAAATAAGCTGTCAATAGAAATAAGCTGTCAACTATTTTGAAATAAATAATATAAATTACTTAATAACTATGTTTGAGAAACTCACAGTGCGGGAGAATTGGAAGCGTATCAACAAGGACCCAAATGTCCAAATTGTCTTACTCGATGTCAGGATCACCAAGATCCATGGTGACAAGCATACCCTCTTGAAAATCATACATCTTACAAAGTGCTTCCCAATCCGGGCAACCAAAATGGAATATGCTCTCAAAATTATATAGATTTACCTCAAAATTCATATCATGATGGGTCCTTAGGTGAATTTTCTTTGTTTCCATACTCTCATGATCTTCAAAATCCATCCTCTCCAAGACATAGCGTCTTGCATGGCATGAGATAAGCTAGTCGAATTGAAAAAGACGAAAGTTACACGTTGAAGTAGTAGAACTCGAGCTTAATTACGAAAAAAACACTTTGCATCGTAGAATACCGTTTCAACATCGAAGGCCTCCTGGAGCCTAATGTTGAAGCGTCGACCTTCTACCAAGTGAGGCCTGTCACAGAAACCTCGATTGTCGCCGCACCAGGAGCACTCCGCGAGACTTTCGTCCGACGACATTTCCTATGTTCATAATTTAAATATTAAACTTCTAAAATTCAATATATGTACTACAAAAACTAAATTAGATCATTATTATTCAGCACGGGTTGACTATCAGTCCGTCGAGTCTTTTTTTTAAACTCTCAGCTCATGTGGTGTATATATTCGATCGTTGGTGATGGTCGCTCCTCCCTTCGTCCCCGAGTGCATTAAACCAATATATGATGCAGACTTTCTCCCTCACTCATTTTTTGATTGTCATGTATGGAGCCTCGATAGACTGTCAACACGAAATGTCGTTTAATTATCTTTCTAGAAAATCCAGTTCACTCGATATTTTCTACATATTCTAGCACAAGTCATGCCAAAATTCACGGAAAAATCTGGCATGACCTTTGCTAAAAAAAGACGTATCGAGCGCCTGAAATTTGCCGGAACGGAAATTAATAAACACTCCGGCAAAACATAGGCCACTAGTGTTACCTGCAAACATGGCCACTTGGGCAAGCACATGTCCTATTTGCATTCAAACTTGATGGTCATTGCATTCAAACTTGATGGTCATTGCATTCAAACTTGATGGTCATTGCATTTCAATGGTTAAAAATATGAACAAAAACATTTCAAAATATCTTATAGGACTCATATTGACATGGAGATTTGGCTAGTCTCACCTCGTGGTCGGAGGGGGCCTGTGACGGGGATGACGGCGGCGACGACATGGAGATTTGGTTGCAAAAACAAAATAGTATTCAAAATAGCGCTCTCCAATTTGAGCATTCAAAATAAGAGTAATTCTCCAATTTGAGCATTCAATAAGCAAAACTAAATCATAAAATAAATTAGTATTCAAATTAGCATGCATTCAATAAGCAAAACTAAATCATCTCTTGCATCCATACATCGTCGAATATTATCACTAATACATCTCGAATAGTCTCATACATATAACCTCACTAATACAGGTAAAACCCTAGCGAACGACGGGTATCGGCCCGGGCGGTGGACACCCAAAGAGAAGGAACCATCATAGGATCATAGCCCCAGTGAGATCCCTGAAGAACCTGCCAGGTATTGGAGAACCTGCCCTCCAACGCAACCATGTAGCGAAGGACGTGCTCGTCCTCCTCGCTGACAAGGTGACGTACCACCTCCACGGGGTCCTCAAGCCTCCACACCGTCACTGGCCCACGCGACCGCCACCATAGAAGGCTCGGGTCAACGGCGGACTGGCTCCTCACCAAGCTGCGCCTCCCGGAAGGTAGCACATCCCAGTACCAGCCCGGCGGAGCCCAGTCCCGGACATGGCCCCTCTAATCAGGCAGACCTCCTCCGCCGAGTCGATGACGAGGATGCGGGATAGGCATCGTCGACGTCGATGCGGGAATAATTGTTTTAACTAAAAAAGTAAACTAGTTCTATTAATTTTTGTACTAAAAATAAAATAGTTGTATTAATTCAACTAGTTCAGTTAAGCACTTACTACAAATAAAAATAAACCAGTTTTTTTCTAAAAATAAACTAGTTCAACTAGTTCTATTAATTTTCTTACTAAAAATAAACTCGTTTTAATAATTCAACTAGTTCTTACTAAAAATAAACTAGTTCAACTAGTTCTATTAATTTTCTTACTAATTCTATTAAACACTTACTAAAAAAGTAAAAAAACTAGTTAGATGAACTCTAAAATTTAACCCTAACTAATTTAATGACCTCTAAAATTTAGCCCTAACTAATAGGATGAACTCTAAAACTAATTCTATTTAACAACTACTGCCCTAATTAGCATCTAATTTGATGAACCCTAACTAATTAGATGAACTCTAAAATTTAACCCTAAGAACCCTAGCTAGGCAGAGGTAGGGGAGGAGGAGGAGGAGGGCGTGCTCACCTAGGGCGCCGGTGGAGTTAGGGAGAGGGGCACGCGGCGTGGAGGTCGGGGACGGGGTCGGAATCGGGGTGGCGAGCGCACGTCGGAGGGCGGCGATGTAGGGGGGCGTCGAGGCCGGGGTCAGGGGCGGCGTCGACGGCGTGCGGAGGGCGACGGGAGAGCACGCGGCAGCCAGGCGACGACGGCAGCGACAGCAGATGCGCGCGTGTTGGATTTGGGGGAAGTGGTCGTGGGGAAGAACCGTGCGTGGTTAAGTCAAAAGTAGCAGTAGCGCGTTCGAGATAAAGCGCTACTGCTACATTAGCTATAGCTAAGTTAGCTGTAGCGCCGGATAGAAACAAGCGCTACTGCTAACTTAGCTATAGCGCCTGTCCAGAAAGCCCGCTGCTGCTACGCATTTCTTCTTTATTTTTCTTTTTCATTTATTTTCATTCACATTTTCCTTTTTTTTCCTTCCTCTTTTTCTATTTCTTTCATTTTCATTTACTTTTCTATATGTTTTTCATTTTATTTTCCTTTCCTTAGCAATAGTGCTTCCTGTGTAAAACACGCTACTACAACAATCTTAGCACCAGCGCGCTTTCCTTAGGCATGCTACTACTATAGGTAGCCTGGCGAGAACAGTAAAGGGAATTGTAGTAGTAGCACTTCTGCCCGTCAGACGCGCTACTGCTCGAACTTAGCTGCGGCGCGTTTAGGTTACACGCGCTAGTGGTAAATTGTAGTAGCGCTTCTTTTTATCCCGCTCTACTGGTAAGTTTCTGTGTATAAGGTTTTCCCTAATAGTGCTCGTGGGAGCGAGCGACGCAACCGCAGAAGCTTCCGACCGGGAAACGTTTCCCTTTGCATTCCTCCACAATAAAGAAAATTAGTCTCTTTCATCAAACTCCCTACACTAAAAGTGTTAGCTAAACTCCAACAGAAACTGACGCATCAGTTTGATTTACGATCGAAATTTTGTGTAAGTCTACCCGGAAGAGATAACCAAATCGTCCACTTCTCTATTCACTAGTTTCTTGCAAAGTCCTAACACTCATGACCTGACACCCCAAGTCTTGCTATATGGGCAAACCTGCAACAAGTCATCCTGTCCACTGATGCTATAAGCTCCTGATCTGGTGGTCTTCATCGAGTGTTAGGCTGCAAGGAGTAAGTATAGGAAAACTCAAAATTCCTTGGTAATTCATCTCTCGCGCGCGCGTGGAGAGAGAGAGAGAGAGATGAACAAAAGAGCCGTTTGATAAAGTCTAAACACCGTTGCAAAGATCCTTAGAATAGTTCAAAACTGATGCACAACATTGGGTGGTTGCGAGCAATGAAAATGGTCGCTGCTAGGCGTGAACCGACAGATTTTTCCTCAGAATCAGTGAAAATCAGTGGGCTCGCTAGTCGTCGGATCTAACAGCTTGGATCGCAACTAAGCCCAAGTTGACCCGTCGTCCTCTCTAGTGTTGAATCCTCAGTCGCTCATCACCAGCGCACCCCGTCATCCTTCTCGTGCAGCCGTGCTAGCCACATAGCATCACCGCTCTGCCACAGCCCCCTGCGGTGGTCTCCCCCGCAACCCCTGGTGACTACTATAACCACCCCTGCCGGCGAGATCTGGGTCATAGCACCACACACGTGTGGCATTGCATCATCCGTTGGCAGCGAGATCCGGGTCGCAGCAGCACATGTGTTGCATTGCATTGCAGCTCCGCAAGCGGCAAGATCCGGGTCAAAGTAGCACGCCCGTTGCATTGCAGCTTCGCTCGGCGTGTTGAGTAACTTGATTGTATTAGGAAACATAGGTTAGACTAGGAAATATTCTGACTTGCCTTGTACTCCAAGTAGATCATGTACTTCTATATATATGCCCACGAGGCTCAAGCAATACATCAAACTATTCTACCAATCTTCCTCTCTTCCTTTTAACATGATATCTATCGCAAGTCGATGCTAAATCCTAGCCGCCGCCGCTTCCACACCAGCGCGCCGCCCCCAGCGCGGTCGGCCTCCATGACCGCCGCCGGGGGCCACGCCGCCCGTACCTAGGGTTCATCCGCCGGTCGTGTTGACTGGCTGCCCTAGACAGTCTTTTCCCGAGTCTTGCTCCGGGGTTTTCTCTCTCCCGCCGGTCATCTTGATCGCGCGGTTTCTTTTTGGTTTTCCGATCTATTCTTGATCGTTTTGCGTCGCCCATCGCCACCATCGACCCCGAGCGCCTCTACTTCGACCCTGGCGCGACCAGCCGGCCTCTCCTCCGACCCAACGGCCACGCGCGCAGAGGCGGCCTGTTAGGGCCACCCGCCGTCCGCACATCGGTCCGCCCGTCGCCCTGCGCCGGCCGTCACCCTGCGCCGGCCGTCACCCTGCGCCGGCCATCACCGTCCTGCTCCGACCGGGACACCTGCATCGCCCCGACCCGGCGGCCTCGCGCCTTGCGACGGCCAATCATAGCCGTTGCTCGCGCCCGGCCCGCCCATCGATCCACGTCACCCGCCTCCGCCGCATCTGCACGGCAGCCCGGCAGTCTACCTCGCCGGCCTCGTCCTTGGCTGCGTCGGGACAACTACGTTAGGCTCGTCGGCTGCCTCAACTTGGGCGCCGCTACTCCGTTGGTCGCTCGGGCCTTGCTGCCAGGGCGCTGGCGCTGCTTTGGCAGCCCGGTGCCGGTGCTGACAAGCTCGTCCGCACGACGTCCCACGTCGTCCGTCGTCGCCGGCCTCATCTCGGACTTCGCCGCCACCCTACCTCCACTGAGTGGCGTCCCCAACCTCGCGCGCGATCGGCTTGATCACCTGCTCGCCGCCGCGATCCGCCTCATCTACGCTGCGCGACCGACCTGGCCCGTCGGTTACGCGCGCCTCCGCAGGTCCCGTGAAGATCGTCCCCGAGTTCAGCGCGCCTCTCCACCGATCGAGCATCGGGCTGCCGCTGCATTGCCCCATCGGGCCGCAGCGCCACCGTCCCGTGGTTCTTGTCGCGGCTGCATCGACTCATGCGTCATCGCTGCGTCGCCCCTTCGGGCCATAGTTTCGCGATATGCGGTCCCCGCCGCCGCCGCCCCGAGGCCGTTCCCGCGGTTGCACCGACTCGCAAACCACCGTTGTGTCGCCCCTTCGGGCCGCAGCGTCGTGGCCCGTGGTTACCGCCGCCGGCCCGAGGTCTTCCCGCCATCGCCTCGACCCGCCTGCTGCCGCTGCGTCGCCCCTTCGGGCCGTAGCGCCACGGCCCGCAGTCCACTCCGCCGTCACCACGCGTCGACCTCCCGTGGTATGCACCGCACCGTCTCCCTTGGCGCGGGAACGTCACCGTCCGCGCCGGTCTTCGTCACGCTGTCAGGGTTCTTCGGCTACTTCGAGCACCGCCGCCGCACTTTTAACCTAGCCGCCGCCGACGTCAGGCCGCCGCCGCTGCTCTTCTTTGGCTGCCGCCGCCGCTACCTCGGTAGCCGCTGGAGCCGCCCGTCCACCCCCTTCATCTTTGTCCAGCACCAGCTCTTCGCCAGCGTCGCCGTCATCTACCCCAACTGCTTCATCTACTCTGACAAACCGCTGGCGACATTGGCCCCGCGCCGATTGGCGCAACAACCATCGTCAAGTTCTTCTCTGCTGGCCCCTCCGACTTCTCCGACATGGCGTACAGCTCGTGTAGGTCCCTCGTCTACGCATGCTCGGTGCTGGCAACAGCGATGCGTGCCTTCATCCACGACGTGTCCCCAGGCATGGCAAGCCTGGTCGGTGCTTCGTCCACTTCGTCTTCGTCCATCTACGCATGCCAGGTGCTGGTAACATCGGTGCGTGCCTTCGTCCACGATGTGTCCTCGGACATGGCAAACCTGCTGCGACGCGTCGTCAACAACATCTTCTCCCTGGCGCACCACTACTTCGACACCACTGCGCCCATGCTAACTCGGCGCCCCCTTGCACCCACGGCTCCATGACGACTTCCTCGACACCGGCCACCCCGACTCGACATCGACCATGACTTTCTTCACACGGCTACCTCGACCACGGCTCCACCACCCACACTCTCGGCTACATCGACAAACGGCACAAAGGGCTACCGCCTGCTTGAGCAACCTCGTTGGTTTCCACTCCAGCCACGACTCCGCGATGCGTCAACCGTTACGACTGTGGGGGGATGTCCGTCGGCTTGCCTTCGGATTCTTCTCCAATCTCACTGTCTGCGTCGCTACCGTTGTGACTGCGGGGGATGTTGAGTAACGTGATTGTATTAGGAAACATAGGTTAGACTAGGAAATATTCTGGCTTGCCTTGTACTTCAAGTTGATCATGTACTCCTATATATATGCCCACGAGGCTCAAGCAATACATCAAACTATTCCACCAATCTCCCTCTCTTCCTTCTAACACGGCGGCAAGAACCAGCTCGTAGCAGCACACACCTTGTATTGCAGCTCCTTCGTCATTGTTTTTTTTGGGAAAAATCTGTTTATTTTTACCATGATTGAGAAAATATGTTTCTTGATAATAAGCGTCTGTGCATGCGCATGCATATATAGGCACAGTAAATGAAGTATGTTTTCTTCCATCGATACAGTAGTTACCTATCTACTAAGTCATACTTAAGTGAGAAACAGAGAATATTAGTACAGCTCTGGTTCGATGCTCACCTCTTTTCTTTTTTGAAAAGGAGGATATACCCCCGGCATCTGACCGACGCATACAATCATTTTATTAATTATTCACAATGATCATACAAAGTAATACTACATCAGTTCGCCTGAAGCCACCATCTGCTACTCCTATTCCCTTGATGAAGGTGTGCCAACGGTTCGATGCTCACCTAACTAATTGATATTTTAGTTTAACTCCTGTGCAGTCAACGCAGTCGGGTGATTAATTCTGGCGGTAGAAACTAATCTTCTCACACACGAAATCTTCTACCCCTCTCACCTAACCTTCTCTCTCCTCACGGCCATTTCTACTCGCTTCCTAAGAGAAGTAATCTATATCGTACTGAGAAAAGTAGGATGACGTACTTACTTTCACAAATCTAAACATTAGTCAACATCAAACACTCAATTCAGCTAGCTAGCAAAGTAATTCACGAAAGTAATCTCAATTGTTTTCACGAAATCACCTTTGCCCGATATGACCGACGATTTGAGAGGAATCAACCACACGCACGCGCAATGAAAAAGGTTTCGGCGTAAGCGATGGAATTTCCATTGTGCACGTACGTCCAACTAGCTCTAGCTTGTTCCATGTGACATTGACCACAGGGGCTTGCACGTACCACACGTCTTGAATTCTTTACTAAATGCAAGCTCAGGCTGTGGGGCCAAAACCCACATTTTTTTTAAATGAAACCCACATTTTTTCAGTAGTACGGTATTGATCACGACGGATTATTTTTGTACGTATTGCTACCGCCGAATCCATCGGCCAGAGAGCCAACGTTCACGTTACTACTAGTACGATATGCAATTTTGCCTTGCACCACCTACAAGGCTAGTCAAGAGATCAAGCCTTGACAATAAGAACAAAAATCTTGAAGAATTGTTCCTCGTTCGTGCTGGGTCCGTGAGAACGACCATCCGTATCCAAATTGAAATGCACGAGTTGTCGCTCGGAACTCTACCTACCTACCTAGCTACCCACGCGTGCACTTTGGTAGGGCTCGCGACCAGGGCCCGTCCAACGCCCACACCGCCACGCCGCTTCCCGCATCCAGAAGTGCTATATATACCACACCCAACACCAACGACCAACTCCATTCACCACATCAAGCAGCAAAGCTATAGCACTACTTAGCGCACCTCTGCTTCTGCTTCTTGCTCTCCGGCAGCAAAGCAAAGCGAGCTAGCTGCACTTCATTAAACCAACAAGCCTCACATCTCCTTTGCTCCGATCATAATCAAGGGTTAAGCATCCTAAAGAAATGGACATCGTGGACGCTAACCCAATCTCCTTCTCCGCCTTCCCCGACGACAAGGCGGTGTTCGAGCCACTCAACCCCGAAGATGTCCGTGCATACCTCCACAAGGCCGTCGACTTCATCTCTGACTACTACACCAACATCGAGTCTATGCCGGTTCTGCCCAACGTGAAGCCGGGATACCTGCAAGACGAGCTGAGCGCGTCCCCGCCGACCCACTCCGCATCATTCGATGTCACCATGAAGGAGCTCAGGACCTCCGTTGTCCCCGGCATGACACACTGGGCTAGCCCCAATTTCTTCGCCTTCTTTCCCTCCACCAACAGCGCTGCTGCCATCGCCGGCGACCTCATCGCCTCTGCCATGAACACTGTTGGATTCATGTGGCAGGCCTCGCCCGCGGCCACCGAGATGGAGCTTCTCGCTCTTGACTGGCTTGCGCAGCTTCTGCGCCTACCCACCACCTTCATGAACCGCACCAGTACTGGACGTGGCACCGGCGGTGGTGTCATCCTCGGCACAACCAGCGAGGCATTGCTCGTCACGCTAGTGGCCGCTCGTGATGCAGCGCTGCATCGGAGCGGCTTAGTCGGCGTGTCCCACCTACCACGCTTGGCTGTCTATGCTGCCGACCAGACCCACTCCACGTTCTTCAAGGCATGCCGCCTCGCAGGTTTCGACCCCGCCAACATCCGCTCAATCCCTACTGGGCCGGAAACTAACTACGGGCTCAACCCGTCCAAGCTTCTCGAGGTAATGCAAGCTGATGCCGATGCCGGTCTCGTTCCCACATATGTCTGTGCCACGGTGGGCACCACATCTTCCAATGCCGTCGACCCAGTGGGCGCCATCGCCGACGTTGCCGCCATGTTCAATGCATGGGTCCATGTCGATGCTGCCTACGCCGGCAGTGCGTGTATCTACCCAGAGTTTCGCCACCATCTCGATGGCGTCGAGCACGTGGACTCCATTAGCATGAGCCCACACAAATGGCTTCTCACGTGCCTCGATTGCACCTGTTTGTACGTCCGTGATGCTCACCGACTTAGTGACTCATTGGAGACCAACCCGGAGTACCTCAAGAATGACGCTACCGATTCCGGTGAGGTCACCGATCTGAAAGACATGCAGGTCGGCGTTGGTCGGCGCTTCCGCGGGCTCAAGCTTTGGATGGTCATGCGCACATATGGTACCGCAAAGCTCCAAGAGCACATCCGTAGTGATGTCGCCATGGCCAAGATGTTTGAAGATTTCGTCCGCGCCGACAACAGGTTTGAGGTGGTTGTACCGAGGAACTTTGCTCTTGTGTGCTTTAGGATCAAGCCAAGTGGAGCCATGACGGAAGAGGATGCCGATGAAGCCAACCGTGTGCTAATGGAGAATTTGAACAAGACTGGCAAGGCTTATCTTGCGCACACGGTGGTTGGAGACAAGTTCGTGCTCCGGTTCGCCGTTGGGTCGTCACTTCAGGAGGAGAGGCATGTGACGAGTGCATGGGACCTTATCAAGAAGACTACGAGCGGTATCATGGATTAAGTCGACGGACCTACTGACACAGAAAGTTCCAGGAGCTGCACAAATCCTTATATTTAGGGCATGGATATTCTTCTTTTCTTTCTTTTTGCTTCGATTCTGATTATTATTTATTTGGACATCTTGTTCTTATTCCGTTTTGTTATCTGTATCGACCGATGGGTATATCTGTAGCAGGCTGATACAAAAAAGATGATTATAGATTGTAAAAGGGCTTATATTGAATGAACAAGAGCCACTGGTTTTATTTGTTATACTGTACTCTAGTAGCGAGTGAGGAATGCATCCATGCCCGCGCATCTCGATCAATCAAGAAATACTTACGTTGCCCTCACTTGGTTTTTTCGTTTCAAGATACCAGACCGAAGCCATGCAATTCCATCTCCATACTCCAAATCGAGTAATCGACCATATACTTGCATGCTTGAATTAATGGTGCTTGCACCGCAGCAATAACACAGCAAGTTTTGACATGGATGTAAGTAATTGAGTGATCAATTTAGTTTGCATCCCTTCGATGTGTCTATATTTTTTCAATGTATTATTGTGTCATGCGGAGATCTCGATGTGGGAAATTTGTTATACTATTTAAATAGTATCTACGTGTTGTTGCTCTGCACTTACAGGTTGAGAAGAGTGAGTTACGGTGGTAGCTAGTACATCACCATATGACTTGGTTCCTACTGACAATATCTGGCATCTGAGCCTGGCCAGCGCCAATCAGTTTGCATGGGACTCGTACGAGACTTCTCGCTCTAGCAAATCGTCTATCCTTGAGCAACCTCTTCAGGCTCCCGTGTATACTACAACCAGACACTACAACAAGTAAAAAAATAACACTTGTGGCACTAACTGCCAAAGCCCAAACTTCTCAGGCTTTGATACACACGTTTCAGACAGCTGAATGATCGAGACTCGAGACGACCCTCATCCTGATCTCGCGCCTTCCCAGTTCTTCCCATATGCACACATTCAGCATCCTTGCTCACGCGGACCACCTCCGCATCTTTCTCCACTGCCAATAGTGAAAATGATTCTCTTTCCTCGGACGCCATGCACTAAGTGTTTGCTAAACTGCCATATGGATGCAAGACTAGGACCAGAACTGAGATGTTTTAGCAGTTTGATTTATGGCAGAATTTTTGTCAAGTCCACCAGGAAGGGGCTACAAAATGATCCACTTCTCTATTCAGTTCCTTCTAAAATATCAGCCCACAATAGGGATTGACATATGATCATGACCTCTTGCGCGAAGACATACCACTCATGACCTAACACCCCAAAAAAGTTAGGCGGACACAAACTGTGGTAATGGTGTAGAGATATATAACGAGCGAGGCTGGTCGATGGCCACAACTTTCGTTAAATCAACAGCACAGAAAATGTGAAGGTACTAAATGGATATAAGTGTGTAACTCATGAGGCGGAGTAGAACCAACCAGCAATGTTTTTACAGCATGAAAGCTATAACAGGCATCTAATAATCGCATAGAATTCAAGAGGCAATGAGGC
>NW_021184975.1:90467-100435 GCF_002162155.2 Triticum dicoccoides
GTAGGACGCCCGTAACGAGAACAAATGATCGCATGTACATCTGGTCAGTGAAGTGAAATTAAGATCAAGGAAACTCATCACAGCAAAGTGGGCTAGACTTTGTTTCTCGTCTGGCTGTGTGCTTGCTCACTCTCGAGTCTTGAATGCGACACACAAATTGTAAGTGTGACCCGTATGTTTCAAGTTCTTTATTTTTATTTTCCTTATTTTCTTTCACGTTTGTAAATATGTTCTCTATATTTGTGAATTAAAAATATCTTCATAATTTTTTAAAAAATACTCACATCTTCTTTTTGAAACTAGACCCCATGTTCATAGTTTGAACAAACTTTTTTATAGGAAAAGCGGGAAATCAAAAACACCAAAAAACAGTGGGAAACCGGAGATCGGACAAAAAAGAGAAAAAAATGAAGAGCCAAAAACCAAAAACAAAACATAGAAGCCCAAAAAAGCCGGAAACACAATTGTGCTTTTGACTTATTTTTAAGAACATTTGTAATTTTCACTTTTAGGGAAGCCGGAAATACAATTGGGCGGCTTGGGGCTTCTCTGACGGCGGTGGGGATGGGGTTGCGGCCTTGGTTGGCAGCGGCCGATCCGGGGCTCCTGCGGTTGGTGTAACTCGTTGCGGGCTATTTCTGTCGGGCAACGTTGATCTGGCCAGTGGTAGTGGATGGCGTGGATGGCACGCGAGCAGAGGGCCAACCTCGTCCGCGTTGGTGCTTGCCATCACATTTGTGTCATTTTGTCTTTCTACTCCGTTGTGTTGCCGGTCCGAGTTGGTGCCCGTGTTGCTACAATGCCGTTGGTCAGAGCGATGCCGGTGGCCTCGGGTGTGGCGGTGTCTGAGCTGGTCTCGACCAAGGTCGGGAACTAGTGTTGGGGCTTTCTCGGCGATGGTCGTTGGTAGCTACTAGGTTGTGTCCCCCGGTCCATAGGGACTGGCTGGGGACGCTGGCGTGGACGCCTCCTACTGTGGAGGCAGGCACCTAATCCGGGTGGCTGATGCTGGGCTAGGGGAATGTGTCTTCCGCTCTTCCCAGCATGGTCTGCATGATGCAATGGTAATGGATGGTAGCAGCACCGTGGGGAGTCTGAAACATGGAGGTTGCGAAAGGTGGCGAGTCACAGCAAGTGGAAGTAGCGGCACATAGAGGTTGGAGAGGATGCGGTGACACACAGGGGATGAGGGGAAGCGACGGTAGATCGCCGAGGACCTGGCTAGTCGTTATATAGGTCTAGACGGGAAGAGAGGAGCAGTAGTCGGTGAGAGGAGGGTCAAACCCTAGCTATATAGGAGCGCGAGGGTGCTGGGAGGGGTTACATGCAAAATAATTTTTATTTGTTTCCTCACAAGTTAATTTGCCAACAACGATTAATCAACCCGATAACTGATTAATCTATTTGATGTGAGTTTATTGGACTGGCAAGTTAACGCGATGTATAGGTGTTACTCAATTCGGCCATCCTACGTGTAGCAATTGACTGGTCCATTAGTTGATTAATCGGACGAATGCTTCAACAGTGTAATTATCTTTGAACCCCAAGTGCCACGGCCTTCGAAAATACTCCCTTGAAGTAATATAAACGCTCTTATATTTCTTTGTAGAGGGCGAACTATCTTCTTTGGCCTCGCATCTGGTACTTGATTCCATATCCATTCAGGAAGCTCACAAAATAATATTATCGGCTCTGAGATTTAAGAGAGAAACTCCATTATTATCCCCTCGCATATAGAATCTAGACACTAATCCACCTAAGTGGTCGTATCTGTGTCCCACTTCTTTTCAAAGTATTTCGATCACCATAGGGCTTTGTGTTTGCTTCCAGCTTTAGGTGCATGTCAGCAAAAATGGTACAAAGACATCTCAGCTAACGATGAGTCGTAGGGGGACGACATTAACAGGTTCTTGCAGAGGCTCATCGGCATCGTTTGACCACACATGTGTCATGGAGGCGAGAACAATAGCAACTGCAAGTAGGGTTCATACATTGTGACCGAAGCATAAGTTGATATTGATGGCTTTAGCAATCCACCACGAAATCATCACAGCTGCATATACAAAGGAGTCAACTTGGCGAAAATGTCCTCAAGCATATATCATGAGGGGTTAACACCTCCCTCCATTGGCAACCTTGGATTTCAGTTTTCTCCAATATCTCACATGTTATTGTCACAACATATTTTTTTTGAATGAAGCAACTCATCGAGCTGGCTATACTTAATATATACGTAGCTACAACCATGTGACCAAACAAAATACCTCAAAACTGGTAAAAAAAATTACAACTGTTAAGGTGATTGGCGATTTTACGAACTGTCCATCCAGCCTAATCTAACGGTGGGAAAATAGGAGTTACGAGGAGTTATAAAACTAAAATTACAGGAAATTACATATAACGTGGGACCAGTACATAATTTTAGTGGGACCAATTAGAATTTTAAAGGGTAGATCCGTCATTTCTTTATTTCCGCTCGCAATATGTCCATTCGTCTCAACCCCCGATCCAGTCTCATCCCCGATCCACTCATCTCCTCTCACCACGGCGTCCGCCGCTTGCCACGGCGTCTGCCCCACCACGCCGTCCGCCAGTCTCCACGCCGTCGACTGTCACAGTCCTTCGTCGCCGGATGTGCCCCGCGAAGAGCCCCGCCCCGCGCGAGCCCTCCACCGCCGGATGTGCGTCGCCAAGTGCTCCGCCCCGCGCCTGCCCTTCGTCGCTGGATCCCCGTCCAGCGTGGCCAGCCCCCCGTCGCTGGATCTGCGCCGTCAAGAGCCCCTCTGCACGGCACCGCAGCCGGATCCCGGCCCCGCGGCAGTCCTCCCCCGCCGGTTGTGACCCCGCCTGGAATACTCCCACCCAGCAAACCTCCCGTAGCGCCGAGCCGTCTTGCTCATCGGTGCAGCGTCCATCGCCCAAGTGTCGGCTCTTCAGGTCAGCGCATCTCCCCATTGCTGGTTTCCATCGTGGTTTGACACGGGGAGTTCATGACATTTTGTTTATTTACTTATGTGGATTAGGTAAACGTGATTAGGACCAGTGGATGAGTGAGCTGACTTGGAACTCGCCGGATTAAATTCATTTACACCGATTTTGTTTACATTTTCTCTGCAAAGTTAGTATGGATTCATAACCTACTTGCTGTGAAAAACAGTTACAATAGGAGATTCAGGCCATGTTCTTCTGATTCTGATTATGCACTGGACTATAGCCATTTTCCCACAGCGGCTCATCCACTATTGGATAACCACCATGTAGCTTGTTCACTTTAGATGACCCTCTTGCTAATTTCAATAGTTCTCTATGCTGAAGCTTCAAAATGGGACTAATCTGTATTGGTGAATGTAAGATTCAGAGAAAGTGAATATCAAGTTGTTGGTGACTGCAAAAAATTTGAAAGAAACGACTGTGATTTCTTCTAGTGAATGACATCGTTGAGGTTGTTGTTGGTTTGTAATCTGAGTAGTTCCATGTGTGATTCATGCTGCAGTTTGGTTTACAAGTCTCATGCTACTGACAAACTTTTACACTTCATACATGCTACTTAACTGCAACAGCAGACCAAACAACTGATGAACTTGTGAACTCAGTGTTTACACAAGGGAATAAACAACTCACAATATGGCTCAGTTTCTTATACATGCATTTCTCGTAGGTGATAGCTGCTGATCGTAGGTATGAAAAAAGATAGATGTTGTCAAGAACTCCAATGGCATTGACATAGCCAAGCTGATCAAGCACTCGGCAGAGAACCGCGGGATCAAGGGCTCCGACAAAAGGCGACGCCGTCGACCCGACCTCGCTGCTCACGGAAGAGTGCGACGTGCTCATCCCGGCAGCTTTGGGAGGAGTCATAAAAAAGTAATCTTCTTCTTCCTCGTCCCAGCTCACTTCATCCTATCTTCTATCAGATTAATGTTCTGAAGTTCAGTTAGAGTATCCTCCTGGCTGCTATTTTTTTTCTGTATCTGAAAACATTTTTGTTAATAAATAGTCCTTTCGATTTTCTTCTTCTACTAGGGACAATGTTGATGCCATCAAAGCAAAGTACATCATCGAGGATGTTAACCACCCAACAGACCCCGAGGCCGTCAAGGCAAGAACACCAATATTTTGCCACAAAACTAAGCTGCATTTTTGACACATTCACACATTGACTGACAGCAGAGAAATGTTCATGTTCGTGGTGCAGATTCTAGCAAAGAAGGGCGTGCTGATCCTACCGGACATCATGGCCAACTCCGGCGGAGTGATGGTGAGCTACTTCGAGTGGGTGCAGAACATCCAGGGGTTCATGAGGGATGAGGAGAAGGTGAATCGGGAGCTCAAGACATACGTGACCCGCGCCTCAAACATAGTTCTGAATATTTAGGAAATGTATGGCACTGTAGAAAATTGATGGTAGTTATGTAAAGTATATCTTTGAAAACTAGAATTGGCTCAATTTGGAAGAATGCCCACTTCATATGAATTTCTTGCCCGCTTTGCACGCGTTGCTACATGTGCATTATCATGCCTCAGCCATATCATTGTTGACAAATATGGAACAGAAGAAGTATTTCCCCTATTTTAGTCCTCTCTGTCATGTTCGCGTGCACAACCTATTTTGCCAATGAGCAAGTTTAGGATCTGTTTGTTCTTCGATGATCTTATGCTGGTTGCCTGGTTCTCATTCTCGTCCTAGCTGTCTAGTTAGTAAGCATAACTCTATTAGAGTAAACCTAGCAGGGACATCTGTTTCAGTATTGTTACCCAAGAGACTTAGGCCTAGATTTATTAGTTGTAAATTCGTTAGCTCCATGTATCGCATTAGTTTCGATGCAAAACACAAGCTGCAATGTACCAACTCTTGTCGACATGTCTATATCAGTATAAAAATGGTACATGGTGTTCCTGATACTATTCCTTCTTATTTTCTGCAGGAGAGGCTGACATTTGACAATACGGTTCTGTGTGTTCATTGACTGCTGGTGCTGCAGCCTGAAATTTTTCTTGTGGAGTCGACTGAAGTAATCCATCGAGCTAGCTGCATTATTTATTCTATTCTTTTTGCTAGCGACGTAATAATCTCCCACTCAACTCGTGATGTGAGAAATAGTAGTGTAACCATGATATTTACATTGCTCATGTGTTTTATATGCTATGACTTTTCTTCCTTAATTACCCTGCCTCAGCCATAATCATCATCCAGTTAAACCAGAACTGTATACTTACGCAGTGTATGGCGCCGTTAGAATGGGGAGCATGCGTTTGTAAGTAGTCACTTATGGTAGTGTTTTAGATGTAAGGTTACTCCGATGCAGAAAGGTATGGATCAGATGGTGCAAACGATAGAAGTGGAACTTGCAGCTCATTAGCTGGGTTTTTTCTAAAAAGAACCAATGAAAAGTCAAGCATTTGGATGTACATAATCATACAAATAATATGCAAAAACATTAGAACATAAGTGTAGTCTTTAATTCAAAGAACATGCTATGAAGATCAATCATTATGATCTGCCCTTGAAGTGCTTCTCCGTGTAGCCCATTCATGGCTGTACGAATGGGCTGGACACGGCGTTTGATGGTTTGCGCTTGCGTCTTTTCGACTCCACTTGTTTAGCGATAGTCTCTGTGTCAAATTGTTGTTTTACTGGATTACTAGGAGGGGCATTCTTCCTCGGGCGTCCACGTTTACGCTTTGGGGCACCGAATGTGTCTGGTTTGTTTGTAACATCAGGGTTGCTGACAATCGTGACGTCGTCGTCTGCACCTTTTCGTTCCTCTGGAAAGCTGGCTTCATACTCATCCTTCTATAGAGGAAATAGTGGTGCGGTACATGCAATCATGAAAGGTAGGAACTACATGACATGAAATGCTAGTTGTGTAGAACTTACCTCTATAGGATTCTTGTATGATTTTTTCGAAGCTTGTTGCAATCCGACCGCAGCAGGCTTGAACATATTTGCCAGCTGAAAATATGTATTTCTGCCTGAATTAGATAGCGCGCATAGGTTAGGATAGCGGTGAAGCATAGGTAGTGCATGATTGCAAATGTAATTTATTGTTCGGCAGACCTGTGTGAAATCCTCAGTAATTTTGTCTCCGTCCCATGTCAACATGTATTTGAGTATGTACGCCCCACATGAGTAACTGTGATGTAAAGTTGAAGTCAAGTATTGTAATGTAGGTGAGGAATCATGTTGCTGCCTATACGTACCCATCCGTCTGTTGTGGTATGTTAGTATAGCAAGTGGTTTTCCACTGGGTAATATTGATGGGTTTAGGCGGTGTTACCAAGCCATCCTCGACCGCTTCGTTG
The DNA here is from genome assembly GCF_002162155.2 of Triticum dicoccoides. Classification (NCBI taxonomy): domain Eukaryota; kingdom Viridiplantae; phylum Streptophyta; class Magnoliopsida; order Poales; family Poaceae; genus Triticum; species Triticum dicoccoides. The sequence continues at coordinate 96,771 of NW_021184975.1, forward strand.
ATACACGCCTGAATGGACTCCACCTGGTGTATGAGGAGTAATTCAAGGGATTGCGTCAGTGCTTTTCAAAAAGTGTCACATGAGGTAAGAGGAAGCAAGAGAGCAAGCTTACCAGTGCAGTTTTCTTCGCAATGTCACGATATGCTTGGATGGAGTTTAGGACCTGGATCTCTTCTTTATCTAAATTAAACATGAGTAATAACCAGTGCATGTTGTGCACATTCATTGGGACACGTACCTAGCAGAAAATTAAAGCGGACTCAATTTAGGGAAAATCAAGATATACAATTAAATAAGTCAGGAAACATGCATACCATTTTGCGTCCTACAAATTTCGTTGCTACATTAGCAATATGTGGGCTTTTGCATCCCATTGGAATACCCCCAAATTCGCCTAGCAATCTTCTGCTTTTTATGGTGGAAATGAATGATGTAGCATTAGTTGCAACATTGCTAATGTGTGCATATGCATTAATAACCTACAAAATTTGTAGTCATGTAAAATGGCACAATTTAGAATACTTGATGTAGATTGCAGTATACGGGCCTTATGTCATCGACGAAGAATAGTTTGCTAACATTTGGCTTGAGTTGATGAACTGTTAGCACAATGTCTTCGATGTGAACTAGCTCAACAAGGTCGTGACTCCCTCGGATGAAAAGTTCAGCCTCATAGTCTTCATCTGGCAATATGTAAGCATTGTTGAATACAGGCTTCCGTGGTGGGATGTCTTGGTCCAACTCCTTGTTTTGCACCACAGGTTTTGCACTAGGTGTACCAGCAGAAGTCCGTGCTTTCCATGCGTCAAACACAGGAGTTGATGAAAACTTGTCATTGCTTGGTTGCTCTTGTTCCTAAAATTAGAAGTTGGTCAATGAACAGAAATTAGCTGATGTTAGCAAGATGATGGGCCATAGTTATCACCTGTACGTATGCATTCCTATTCGTTGATTGTTTGTTTGTTTCACCTAGGGATCTTAATTCCTGTAACATGAAATGCATTGAATGAAAATATAGGAAGTTATGGGTAAAATTGATGTTGTAGTATCACTTACCTGGAGTTCCCTTTTGAGGTCTCCAACTTCGTCCTCCAGCTTGGACAACCTAGCTTGAGTGGCAATTTTACCCCTTATGTTTATCACGTCCTCGGTCACGGTGATTATTCTTTTATCTAATTTGTGCTCTACTTCTACTACTTGTTTGACCAACTTTTTCTCTTGTTCTGCAAATAGATCGTTCTGGGTTTGAAGTATCATGTCCATCTGCATAAAAGAAATGTCAACTCGTTTTGTTAGAAGAAAAATAAGTATGGTTAGGTGTGACCTTTGTTGTGTTATTTAAAAGGATGTGTCTTGGAGCAACTTACTTGTTGGCTACTCATAGTTTGACCTCGTGGTTGTGGTCGATAGCTAGCATCTTCATGCGCATGTGTATCTTTGTTGGTATGCTGGTCATTTGTAATGTTGGTTGGCTCCAGATTGCCGATCTTCATGATAACCTTTGATAAGATATAAAGAATCAGTACTAACAAATAAATATGGTAAATAAAGAAGTCAAGTCTAGAAAGGTACCAATCCATTATACAGGCCTCCTTTCAAGTAGGCCTCGTGTCTTATTTTAGCTGTGGCTTCATCCCACCGTGCCATCAGCGGACGAGGTATACGAGAATACATAAGCGAGCCAGCACGGATGTGTTCCCAATACCAAAACTGTAGGAAACATTAGTTCAACAATGATAGAGATATATGCATCATATGAATAATAGTAGAATGACAACTAGTGTTGTAGCACTTACTTGGAGCACAGCTAGATTTCCTTGTAGATTCACTTGGTCCACATAGTTAAAAGTATTGATGGATGTCAACAGATGGTTAAGTGTGAAACATCCCCAGTTAAAATAAGGGAATTCTTGCGACGTCTTGTACAAGGACGAAATATTTGGCGTCGACATAATCCTGTACCGTGGGTGCTAACATAGTGCCAATAGCATACAAAACAAACCGCCTGATGAAATGATCGTCTGGAGTTTTGGAGGCTTTAATTTTCTTCTCAAGGTCACTCAGCTTAAGTCTTCCGTCAGTTTGATCAACGCTTAACAGGTTTACATCTATTGGTTTTCCCATTTCCATATATATATCTTCCCACTCTATCGGAAGGTCCATTAATTCATACACATCTGTTGGAGTTATAGGAATGTCCTTACCAGCAATGTGAATACTCTGCTTTTTTCTGATGTAGCTCTTGGCTAGCAGCACCAACGTAATACGTCGGAGAAGCACTGACTTCATTTGCGTTAGCCCTCCAAGACCAGTTTTAGTGCAGATGGCCTTTTGGTGGTCGGGATCTAATCTGTCGATCATGTGCGCAATCCTTGAAGGTGAGCACGATAACCTCATATTTGCATGTTTCACACTGAGTTCTTCCAAAAAATCCTGAAATATGTGTTATTGGTAAAAGAACTATGTGTTTTCAAAGATTTTAACCTAACTGGGATTAACATACCTGATTGGTTACGTCTGGTAGTGGCAATTCTGTGTCAGCATAACTACTGGAAGAACTAGCCATTCCTGCAAAATATGCACAAAGATAGACTGAATCAATTTTCTCTACTGTCGTTCATGTGAATATAATACCTGGTATGTACTGAATCATTATGCCATTTGATATTTGTATACAGTTTTGGATTAAGTTGACCTCACTTGTTGACTAAAGGGTGTAAAAATATCAGGCGTTCTCACCGTGATGCTGATCGGTGGATGAAGAGGAAGCAGTACCGTCGTATCACACAGGCCAGATAGGTGGTTGACAACGGCTCGGATCCCCTGGGTGTGCCTGGCGGCTCCGATCGCGCCGGTGATCCCCTAGGTGATCCTGACGGCGGCAGCGGCGTTCCTGTGGACGTACGACAGTTGCTGGGCGCTCCAATTTTGATTGTCCACCTAATTCATGTAGCTGCGGGCGGTACCCATGGCGCCAAATAAATGCACGTTCCAACATAATCATGTACGAGCCTGTTTAGATGACAAGAGCCGGCATTCTGACCTTAAATACGTAGTGTCGATGAAGAATAAGCAGCGACGCCGTATTCCGCAGGCCAGATGGGCGGTTGCCGGCGACTCCGCTCTCGTGGGTGAGGACGTCGGCGTTCGATGGGACTGGCTTTGGAGGAGAAGATCGCGTGTGCGGCGCATGGAGTATGAGTGGAAAATGGCGATAAAGCCGGCTAGGCCAGTTGGATAGGAGGTTGTTGCAGATAGTGCGGGAGGTGGGAGGTGAGTTTGGAAGGGCCGATGGATACGCACGTGATAAGTGTTAATCCAATTCTTTTGGCACGTCTGCTTCTTTTTTTAGAAGGGCCCATGGATGGGCGGTCCCACTAGTAACAATAGAAGTAGCCCTTTTCACAAAATAAAAACAACAAAGTAGCATTGACGTGCAAGCACTTCTACTCACTATATCGGTATTTGTGGGTCATCCACTAGGGGTATTCGCCGGCTGCCGAGCTCCAGCCCACGCCCGCTTCCCTCCTTCCCATACCACCTACGCCCCAGACCCGGTAGGGCTCTGGCTCCTACCAACGATGGGTTCGTTCGGTTCCTATAGCCCATTCCCATGTTTAGTTAGGCGAATGGACCGGAACCCACCAATCCCAAAAAACAGAATA
>NW_021184975.1:100445-129044 GCF_002162155.2 Triticum dicoccoides
GGGATCTAATCTGTCGATCATGTGCGCAATCCTTGAAGGTGAGCACGATAACCTCATATTTGCATGTTTCACACTGAGTTCTTCCAAAAAATCCTGAAATATGTGTTATTGGTAAAAGAACTATGTGTTTTCAAAGATTTTAACCTAACTGGGATTAACATACCTGATTGGTTACGTCTGGTAGTGGCAATTCTGTGTCAGCATAACTACTGGAAGAACTAGCCATTCCTGCAAAATATGCACAAAGATAGACTGAATCAATTTTCTCTACTGTCGTTCATGTGAATATAATACCTGGTATGTACTGAATCATTATGCCATTTGATATTTGTATACAGTTTTGGATTAAGTTGACCTCACTTGTTGACTAAAGGGTGTAAAAATATCAGGCGTTCTCACCGTGATGCTGATCGGTGGATGAAGAGGAAGCAGTACCGTCGTATCACACAGGCCAGATAGGTGGTTGACAACGGCTCGGATCCCCTGGGTGTGCCTGGCGGCTCCGATCGCGCCGGTGATCCCCTGGGTGATCCTGACGGCGGCAGCGGCGTTCCTGTGGACGTACGACAGTTGTTGGGCGCTCCAATTTTGATTGTCCACCTAATTCATGTAGCTGCGGGCGGTACCCATGGCGCCAAATAAATGCACGTTCCAACATAATCATGTACGAGCCTGTTTAGATGACAAGAGCCGGCATTCTGACCTTAAATACGTAGTGTCGATGAAGAATAAGCAGCGACGCCGTATTCCGCAGGCCAGATGGGCGGTTGCCGGCGGCTCCGCTCTCGTGGGTGAGGACGTCGGTGTTCGATGGGACTGGCTTTGGAGGAGAAGATCGCGTGTGCGGGGCATGGAGTATGAGTGGAAAATGGCGATAAAGCCGGCTAGGCCAGTTGGATAGGAGGTTGTTGCAGATAGTGCGGGAGGTGGGAGGTGAGTTTGGAAGGGCCGATGGATACGCACGTGATAAGTGTTAATCCAATTCTTTTGGCACGTCTGCTTCTTTTTTTAAAAGGGCCCATGGATGGGCGGTCCCACTAGTAACAATAGAAGTAGCCCTTTTCACAAAATAAAAACAACAAAGTAGCATTAACGTGCAAGCACTTCTACTCACTATATCGGTATTTGTGGGTCATCCACTAGGGGTATTCGCCGGCTGCCGAGCTCCAGCCCACGCCCGCTTCCCTCCTTCCCATACCACCTACGCCCCAGACCCGGTAGGGCTCTGGCTCCTACCAACGATGGGTTCGTTCGGTTCCTATAGCCCATTCCCATGTTTAGTTAGGCGAATGGACCGGAACCCACCAATCCCAAAAAACAGAATATTCGCTCTATATGCGGAACCGAGGGATACCTCTGATTCGGCCGGACGACATGGAACGAGCCCCTCGCACGCACCCAGCCCTGTCCCCTTACGCATCGCCCCCCGATCTTGATCTGTGCCCCTCCCCGCTCCCTCTCTGGCATCGCAATCCCTCTCGTCCCCATTGTCTCTCCTCCGTCGTGGCACGCATCGGGGTCTTGGCGGCGACCTAGCAGAGGGTGGGGACTGGCAGCAGGGTGGGGGACTGGCAGGGGCGACAATTGGCGGCGACCTAGTAGGGGTGGCCACTTGCAGCAGCAAGGTGACCTGCAGCAGGACGGCGGGAGAGCAAGGAATGACCGATACGGTTGCTGCGTAGCAGTGAATGAGAAGTGAAGGCGGAAACTGGCTGCTAGCAGTGAACTTGGCTCCTCAACCAAACACACCCTACATGTACTCCTGAGCAGTGAATGAGCAGTGAGGGCGGAAACGGGCTGCTAGCAGTGAACTTGGCTCCTCAACCAAACACACCCTACATGTACTCCTGAGCAGTGAATGAGCAGTGAAGGCGGAAACTAGCTGCTAGCAGTAAACTTGGATCCCTTTTTGCACAATGGGTCATTCGGAAATGGTAACACCATGAGTTGCCCCCAACGAGTAAGACCGATTATCATGAAAACAACTGGCTACCACCACTATGGGTAGTGCAAACCCAACACTACTTTCACATGGGTGGGCAGCTCGGTGCACTACAAGAGATTAGGCCTACTGTGACGAGCCAACAAATGTCATCGAACAGCTAATAACGTCATAAATTACAGCCGAGTGACGTTGTATGGGCGTCACAAGCATCGTCACGGAATCCCCGTCACAGATTACTCCTGGTGACGGCGCGTGCAAAACAATGTCATTGAAAATGGGACCTTTGGTGACGTTTTCGAGAACGTCAACAACTTGCTATTTCCATGACGATGGATTAATGTCACAAGTTAGGAGCAAAGATGCCATATTGTACAATATTTAATGATGGAGCAACGTCAGTGACTTTATGCCATGTCAACACCCGCACACATTACCCTACTACTAGCATCACTACTTTCATTATTCATGAAGATGCTATCATCAAAATATGTTTACTACATTTTGAATAATTTGCAATGAAATATGAGTTCCACTATATTGCAAATGCATATCAAAGTATTTAATTCACATCACATTATATAAATAAGTTATGAGCCAAATCACATTATAAATTGAAATGGGAGACAAATCATATTATATATTCAAACTCTTAGCCAAATCATCCTCCAAATAGAAATGACAATAATAAATAACATTGACTCAAGTTTGACACGACAATAGACAAGACGATGGATTCTTGCTGAGTTGCTCGAGCCCTTAAGAGAAAAACCAATATCATGTTGCTTCTTTCCCCAAGCTTCATTCTTCTCTTGTTGGCTCTTCTTCAAAGCTTCCAATCCTTCTTGATGCTTCCTTTGAATCTCTTCAAATGCTGTCATGTGCTTCAAGTCTCATGGCTAACTCCCCCGATGCCTATAAATTGAGGAAACACAACATCGTGTTGCATCTTAATGAGATGAAAACATAAGATAAAAACATATAAAAGTACCACTAAGAAGCATACGATCTATCAAATTACGGATCTGTGTACATTATTAACTAGATTTGCGGGTATGCAGATGGGACAATAAAATGGTATATTAGTTTGGCAAAACAAGAAGACACAAACTAGAATGAAAAGTTGTCAGTCAAAATAATTTACATGGACCCATGCTGCACTTTTAAGTAGCATGTGAATGACTAGTGAGTCCACTAGGGCGGCGTATGACAATGAATTATAGTAATCTACTGAACGTATTTCATAATTAGTTGCATAAGTATAGTTGTTTGACGCTTTGGTTACTACAAAAGTTTAGATTGGCACATCACTAAGAAAACATATCAGTAATGTACTAAAAAACCGCAGACCAAAACACCAAAATGTTTCTTTTGTAAAGAGTGACATCCATTCATCCATTCGAATAATGCAATATCTACAGGTAATCAACCAACCACTACAGGCCACCTTATTCCTATTAACTGTGCATTTTCTCGTTCTGAAATGATTTGGACATGCTATGAATTTGGTTGTTCATCATCTCATGTAAAACTAAGTTCCATAAGCAACCACTGTCAGTACTGTCTACACTATTTTAGTCAGTTGTGTGCTTACCCACCTTCCCCAGCAACTACAGCTAATTGTGTACTTGCACTGCAGTTGTACGATGCTTTCTCGGTCTAAATATAACAATAAAAATACAAGTTATGCACAAAGGAAGGGCACGGTGAGATTAAATCCAGGCAAAGACAACCACGTAAGGAATTGTCAAGTACTGGACTGAAAGGAAAAAAAAGTGGAGAAGCAACAAGCAAGTAGAAAAAGATTAAGCTTCAAACTTTACCAACATAGCAAGGTCAATACGATTATCTTGATATTGCAAACCCAGTCCTGCTACCTACTGTGAGCAGTCGATTAATGCGCCTTCATTATAGGGGAAAAACAGAAGAGAAGCAATATACTGACAAGTGTTCACATGGATAAAAATATTACAGGATAACATAATCATTTCTCTTTCACTGAGCAGTATTAGCATCTGAATGGACCTTTTAGTATATATATTTTTCAGCATCTAGCAACTACGGTATGTCCCATGATACGAGCCCTCGACATATCTTTACCTTGTTAACTGTTATCACAGAATATTGACTTCTTGTGCATAGTAACTGATAAAAGGCTATTAGTACAGCTTCACTGTTAATACTCTGAATGTAGAGTCTAGTCACATATTAGATGTTCTTGAGCATGCTGGAGATTGCATAATCTTGCAGCTTAAAGGGGAAACTTGAGTTGAAATCATTCATTGTAGAAATTTAGAGACAGTCAACAACATATAAGTATAAACCTTAGATAAGAACAAAGGACATTGATCTTACTCCTGATCTAGATGAACTAGAACTAGAAAAAGGTGATTTCAAATAGGTGGTTAGAAGAATCAAATTTCCAGATCACAAATCTTACATTAGGAAATTATGGAAGAAAAATGAAGCAGCGAAATATTACCCTCGAGTAGTTGGAAGGGGAACGGATCTAATGGTGCTGTAGCTGAGTTACTTGTAGAGTTTTCGACTCATTCCCTAGCCTATCTGCATCATCGGCTTGCCTCTCCCAAACCTGGTGTCTCCCGCCACCGCCGTCTTTTTGGTCGCTGGACGAAACCAATCTTCTAAATCACCATATACATCTCAAGTAGTGGGTGAGGAAGGGGTGGTGAGGCAGCGTCCAGATCTTGGTGAGGCACGAGGTGAGAAACGAAACTGGTGAAGGCGTCGGAGATGGAGTTGGTGATGGTCGACAAGCCATTGACGGTGGAGGCAGCATGGAGGTCGGACCAGGCAGCAAATGGGGCAGGTCGGCGTCGGTGTAGTGGTGGCTGGGGATGGGGAACCGGACATAGAGGGTGGGGCGGCAGACTAGAGGGCAGCGACGGGGAGCGAATTCGGGTGGCGCGACTGGCGGCGAGTGATTTGCAGGGGCCGCCGGTGAGATGAGATTTGAGTTAGGTGCGAATGTACAGGTGTATTTGGGGATTTTTTTGGGCTAGTGTTTTATATGGAGGCACACGGGCGTGGCGTGAGACCTAGCGCCAAATGGGCCGACCCACGCACGAAGCTCATTTTTGTTTTGTTTTTTCTCTGTGGTTGTGAATTCTTAGCGTGCCATCGTTTTAAAAGGTGGGTGATAAGAATTAAAAAAATCCAATCAACTCTCATATTTCCTTTTTAACTTTTGAGATAGAAATGTAACAACATTAGCTCACGAGTGCGCCATTGAAAGTTTTTTTGCATACGCACTAACTATTTATTATATTGTTCAACATGAAAGTAATGTTCACTCATTTCCTCTTGGCTCCTATTTTCATTTTTATATTCGAGATAAACAACATCAGCTCACGGATGCTCACTTTGAGTTTTTAGCCCAACCACTACCTATTTATATTAGAAAGAAGAAAATAAGTTTTACCTTTATAAATAATAATGATTATTAGTATTTCCATGGCCATTGCCTATTTATATTATATCAAGAAAAATTACAACGCTCGCTAGCCTTTGAAAAAACTATGGCAATCTCACTGCCAACACTGACGCATGGACCCAATCACTCAATAACCCAAGAACTAGCTATGGTGGGTCTGACTACTATACGTAACATGACAAAAATGATCTTCACACATTCATAGTACTAGGTGACTCTAGCGGGCTCGTCATGGAAATTACGAAGATGTCACAAAAATTGGGAGCCAGGTGTGCTGAAAGGTCGAGGCAATTCGGTGACGCTTATCGTCACCGATTTGCAGTAATTGGTGACACCACCTATGACAACATCATACATTAGGAATTTATGTGACGTTGTCCACCATCGTCACGAGGATTTTTGTCACAGTATGTCAATTTTGTTGTAGTGGCGGTCCGACTGGTAGTTGCGGGTCATCCGCTACAGGTAGTACCACGACCATGGCTCTTTACGTCTAGTACAATGGGTCATCCGGATACTCATCGACGTAAACTTTTCACCGCGATCTGTCCGAGTGCGAACCTTCAGCTTCTTGAACGCTTCAAACGCGCCATCTTTAGATTGTAGGAGATGTATCTCGAGTAGTCATCTACCACAAGGAAGAAGTACTTATTTTCTTTGTGATATGCTGGGGTGATAGGGCCACATAGATCACCATGGAGCTGCACGATAGGTAGACCGAGCAGGGAACGGCCTACGGTGTTGTTTTCCATCCAAGAACCCGTCACATACTCGATCAACATGGTCGATAAATGGCATCTCAGATACCATGTCCATCTTCGACATCTTCCTCAAGGCGTAGAAGTTAACGTGTCCAAATCTAGCATCCCATAACCACGAATCATCATCACTCTCGAGCCAACACCATGACACATTCTGGCTCCCGGATAACTTCGGCATTACTTTTTTCTCATGAAGTAGCACCTATCGGTTTGGTTTGACAACCTATCATTGGACGAGATCACAAACTTCGGCCATTAGAAGACATGGATGTTCGTCTTCCTGCTTCGCCAAATTTTTCTTGATCTCCCGCTTGTTAGGCTCCGAACAATCCTTCGCATGCTGTAGTTGGCGTCGGTAAGCATCGGGTACTGGATGAGGATGTTGTGATGCACCAGCACGTTGGCACCGCCCGTCCTCCACCACTGGTTGCTGACTTGCCGCCCTTCTTCACCTTGTTGCCATTCTTGTACTGTCGCCGGACTTGACCAACTCCTGATCGCTGTCCCCCATCATTGATCGTAGATCGTCGAGGCTCTAGATACCAATGTTGGATTTAGAACGCTAGATTAACTCGTCGGCAACTACACATACACATGGAAGCACACAAGCAGGATGCTTAATTGATTTCTTCTTCTTTTTAGTCCATACACACTCTCATTTATTGATCAATATCCAAATACATAGGAATACAAGATAAATCTGGGGTATTAAGTAGCCAGAGATGGCGTCCCGGAGAGAGTCCCAAAGTGTGTTTGGCGAGGCTGTGCACCTCAAAGTTTGTCTCGCGCCCTTCGAAGATGAAGGAGCATGCTGGAGACTGCAAACCTTGGGGGATGATCTCTTTAACAATGCTCGCGTAAAGGCCGCCCGTGCCCTTGTGTATGTCCGCGACAACCTCCTTGCAATCTGAGGCTACCAACACATGAGATAGTGAGAGGTCGAGGGCAAGGGAAAGAGCTTCTCTGCACGCCAAAGGCTTCGAGTGTTGCTGGATCGTTAATACCTATGTGTCTTACTGCTGATGCACCAAGATACTTGCCCATGTCATCCCTGCTTAATTGATTTCTTCTGAATCAAGAGCACATGCACGTACGATATTTGATCCACGTGAGCACAAAGGCCCATATAGTACTTACGAGCCCAATCCAGATACGTAATATAATTGCCCATATAGTACTTACCAGCCCGACTTACCAGCCACGTTCACACGTACGTAAACCTAGCCATAGAGGCAAATCCCATCGGGAGCAGTTCATCAGGCGGCGGCGCCCTCTCCTCCACGTCCGGCGACGTCCTCTCCTCCTCGTCAGCCGGCGACGTCCTCTCCTCCGCGTCTGGCGACCGGTGCCCCACAACCAAACCGTATGTACACCTATGATGTTTCCTTCCCTCTTAGTAGTAATGCGATTCAATTAATACGGTGGATGCGGATGGTGCCGCGGCGGCCGATCTTCGGATCCTTCTAGTGGCACATAGCATGCACTGCACTATAAATCAGAAATCTACTACTTTCTCTAAATTGCGTGCTCGTACGCCTAGTGGCACATAGCAGTATGGGAGTTAGTAATTGGATTTAATTAATAGGTATTCCAATTTCCATACATATTGTAACTAGCATTGTTATGTCAGACTGCTGTAGGGACCATGGATGATGACAAGTACGTGCATCAAATGCGTCAAGAGATGGACAAGAATATGCAGCGAGAGCGAGAGGTGATGGACAACAATCTGAAACTGGAGCGTGCAACCGTGGACCGCATGAGGAAGGAGGAGCGTGCAGCCATGGAACAGATGATGACGGCGGAGCGTGCAGCCGTGGATCAGAGGTTGAAGCATTTCCATGATGATATGGACCTAAAGTTGAAGAAGGAGCGGAAGGACCTGGACCGCACTATACAGCTCGAGCGTGGCAAGATGGAATTCAATATCATGCAGGCGCGTGGGAACAGGGATCTTATCTTGTGGCAAGAGCGTAAGGACATGGATCACAAGGCCAAGATGGATCAGATCCGCTTGGAAGGGAATATGATGCAGGACCGCGTTGTACAGCTCGAGCGTGGTAAGATGGACGTCAATACAATGCAAGCTCGTGCGGATATGGAGCGAAAGTTACAACAAGACCGTAGTGATCTAGATTACAAGGCCAAGATGGAGGACATCCTCATGGATGGGAGTATGATGCAAGACCTTGCTAGTACAGGCACGAAGGTACGTTTCATTATGTACCTATTATTCATTAAATTATCCGCAGGAGCAATCTATCTCATCAGCACCTCTACAGGCACAACGAGACATCCCTAGACCGAAGGAATCTATCTCATCAGCATCTCGACAGGCACAACGAGACATCCGTACACCGGAGCAATCTGTCTCATCACCACCTCTACAGGCACAACGAGACATCCGTACACCGGAGCAATCTGTCTCGTCACCACCTCCGCAGGCAAAACATGACATCCCACCACCGGACAATCTGTCTCAACACCACGTGGCCCAGTAAGTATGTTTTACCAATGGTAGGCACATCCTATGTATGAACAATTTGATATTGTGCAAAAACTGATGTCAACTAGTCATATGTAGGTAGTCGTAATGCAATTTATTGTTCACGTGGACTATGAACTTTCTCATGTTCCTCACGCGTATCACAACGGGAGACCTGGTATGACGACAATAGTTGAACCCGGCAAGGTGGACTGGCAGCTAATGGAGAAAAATTTGTGTTGCCAAGAGTACAAAGGGAAAGCAGATTTGTACTACATCAAGCCTGGGTGTGTACCACCAGAAGGAATGGTACAGATTTCAGGCCAACATGATGTAGATGAAATGTTGCATGCTTTAGAAGGGCTAAAGAAATGTCATTTGTACATTGTCAAGAATTTTGCAACCTCAGATGATGCACAAGTCTCATATGATAGTGACGATGACATGTCTGAACAGGTTGGTTATATTGCCAAGTTCACTTATTATACAAAAAATGGCCACATCATTTGCATGTTAATCTAAATACCTTTGGTATGCTTTTGGACAGGACATGTGTGAGGAAGACATATATTCATGTGGGTACAAGGATATTGGCAAGAGGGACATGGGCGAATTTGGGTCATCGCCCAAAAGAAAGAAACTTGCAAATAACAATTCGAAGAAAGCATTGGATTTCGGCAGCAGTGACGAGCCTCTTCAGTAGGCTTTTGTTTTTTCTACAATTTCAAGCTTTGGAGCTGAATTATTATCTGAAGTAGTGTTTATATCATTTTCCATCCAACAATCACTTCATTCAAGTGACAATTGTGAGACTATGTTTACAATAATAGGCTTTCAACTTTGAGTTGTTGCTCAATTTTTAGATGCCACATACTAAATTGTGGCTTTTACTATTTTTTATTGCATATGCTGCACTAGTCCAAACCAGTGTTATTTCACGCAACAGTTTGGTTATTTCTGATGCTTTAGCTTATTGAGAACCAAAGAATCTGTGATACGGCTATTCTGTGTAAAGGAAAGATATTTCCATGGTCTGCACATTTATATGACAGAATTAAGAGATGCTTTTGTACAGCAGTGTTAATAATTACTCCTCCGTAAACTAATATAAGAGCGTTTAGATTGCTATTTTAGTGATCTAAACACTCTTATATTAGTTTATAGAGGGAGTAGATATCAAGTGTCATATTGTCTGGACAACTTGCATTAAGGCTTTAAGATGTAGTAACGACGCTTGGTTCGCAGAAAAGCCACGGCTTCTGACTCCAATGCATTCCAAAACCGTAAGGTTGTATTTGTTTCGCTCGCAATGTCTTTCATAGCCATGGTTTCCGATACAGGACTTAATGAAACTGAAGACGCCCAGATCGAAGCTGATTGGAAAACGGGAACACATCTGCGCCAACCAATCGAAGCGCGGTTTCGAGTTAAATTAGTGTATAGGCTACAATTGTCTTGTAGAAGTTGTACTAAAGTAGTTAGGCTGATTATCAAATTAGGATATGTACTGTAAAAACTCCAGAAAATTTGTTAGGATCATATATAAATTTCTGTTCACCACTGTCACATGCACAGGCTGACTTAAACATTGTGTACATACATCTGATATAATATACTCCCTCTGTCCCATAATGTAAGACGTTTTTTGACTCTACTGTAGTGTCAAAAAACGTCTTACATTATGGGACGGACGGAGTATTTTATAAGGATAGCTTTGTTCTACAACTCTTGTATCTCACTTTTTTATGTCCAAACATAAATCAACCGCTTTACTAGAAGAGATGCATTACAACACAGAACTTTCAAATTCTAGTATATCCTAGCTTACGCAATAGCTTGAGCGCCATCCAGCTCCAATCATCATCTGAAGATACCTTGGGCTGCAGAACAAGGAAAAAGTGGATGCAACTTCAACACTAGCTTGTACAACAATTTATTTTCTCTATAGATGAGCTTGCAGCTGAACATGCAGACAAGAATACCTGAAAATATAGGAACATCAACTATTTTCAGGTGCATATCCAAGACAAAAGGTCAACAAAATTATCTAGTTGGATAAAGTTTAATTTATGCTAAAGGCCTTGTGAACGATACTACTTAAGATTTGCATGCTAGATCATGGCTAGAGTGTGGATTTGCAACAAGAAAATAAATCATGAACAAGATAATGACTAGTAATGCTTTCAGAAATTTCAGTTGGGCATCAAAAGTGGAGTTTCATTTTGAGATCAACAAAGTGAACCAGCAGAAAAACACAACAAATATAATCTACTCCAGGCGGCCACCTAAAATGGTTTTACAAGGTCCTTTTTGTAAAATGTACCGGCGACCACCTAATGATAACATCATGTCCATCAACTTTTCATCCAGTGGCTCAGAATCGCTCGGAGCATTTGTAGCACGAGTTCAACCATAGCACTGGATACGTTCTCGTACTGAACATGCTATAGTATACTGACGACCAGCAAAGAAAAAAGACTCATTCAGGTGCTTCAAAATTATCAACTGAAGAAGGAAAACAATCACAAAAATGCACTTTGTTGCTTACATGTGCAGGGCTACGAGGAGGTTGAGGCATCGTAGGGGACGGATCGGCAAGAGCGTGGAAAATGAAATACTTGCAGAAATTAATACTTGAAAAATGGACCACAAGGGCAACAGTTTCCTACCATGAAACCCCTTGCAGAGATAGCTGTAGCTAACAGTTTGCTGCCATCATTTCCTACAGAGCACCAAATATAATTAGTGCACTATATTAATGAGTAAAGCAGATGCAAAAATTAAAAATGGACATATTTGACACCTCTTGCAGTTTAGTGCAATTACGCTGATCATGACCTGTCACCCCATAGTAGCCACATTTCCTCTTTGATCTTTGTTTCTTCATCTTTGCCTGCAACCTTTTCTTCGGTGCACCTCGGCCTTGCACATGCATTGGGTCCAGAACCTTTTCCAAATCTCCACAATCAATTTCCGTCGTCTGTGGCAGCACCGGACCAAACCTAATGCATTCCTCCTGACCACGGCTTGATTCCTTGCTGCCATCTTGTCCATTCAGAACCATCTTCAGACGCTGATACTCCCCACTGGATTGACATGCCCGGAAACATGCCGCGTGACTCAAATTCCGCAACTCACGGTACCTCACAAGGCTTTCCGAATAGTCATACATCTCGCTCTTTCTGGTGGGAGGGAATGCAGACTTTGCACTCATATGTAGTCAACTCCCATGCATCTAGTATCTCGCTGATAACATATTTGCTGACGGCATTTATGCTCCATCTGACCAACTCAAACATACAAGGAGTGAAAACTCGGGCAGCATGTATCTCAAGACTTGAAGCCTCCACGTCTGTAAATGGAACGGACTGCAAGGCCACGATGTCTAGGATCGCCTCATTCAAGCGTCGTCCTGAAATGCTACGCTCATAGTGCTCTAGCATATCAAACAATGTCATCTTACCCTCAAGATGTGTATGTAGCACGGAGTTTAGGCTCTCACTCCGCTGATTGCTGCTCAATCCTAAGAAACAGTGCCCCACCAGGTATGGAGCACACCACAACTTCCTCATCAGATACATCTGATGCAACCACGACTCCTCACTTGTCCCTTCATTCCTTTGTAAGAACTCTATCCATTTTCTCTCGTGCTCTTCAATACAAGACGAGTCATATATGAAAGATCTAAATTCTTCCCTAACCTCGTCATCATGCAGATGGCGTACGATGTTCTGTTGAATGTGCCATACACACAGCCTGTGGTATGAGTCAGGCCACACCACCCTGATCGCTCTCTGCATTGCAAGGTCCCCATCAGTGATTACAGATATCGGATGCTTCTGCGCCATGGATTCAGAAAATATCCGCAACATCCACTCGTACGCCTCGTTAGTTTCATGAGAAATGATCCCGCATCCAAAGATAACTGTGCTGTGGTGGTGATTCAACCCGACAAACGGCACAAACGGCAAATTGTACTTATTGGTCCTGTATGTGCTATCAAAAACCACAACATCGCCGAAAGCCTCATAGTCAAGGCGAGATTGAGTATCGGACCAGAACAATCCCTTCAGATGCCCATCTTTATCAACCAAGTATTTGAAGAAATAATCTGGGTCTCTCTCTTGCCGCGCCATCATGTGACGGATCACCGTCTGAGCATCACCAGCAGCGACTGTTTCCTGCTTGTAGCGATGGCAGAAGTTATAGATGTCCCTCGTCGTGCATCCAACCTGGTCATATCCACCGTACTGCATGCACAACACATCCATGATTTTGTGTTTCTGGATTCCAACACTTTCCATCTCTATAATGTCCGCTTTCTGCTCGTCGCTGATTCTTCTGTGGGAATGCAAAAAGCAAGCAAGGTCTCGTGGGGCCAGAGGATGGTTGTGTTCATCGATGAAATCCTTCACAAACCACCGCCCTGTTTTGGCGACTCTTGCAGTGACAAATTTCGCTTTACACCCCACACGAGTGATATTTCGTGGCTTCCTCTTCCTATCTTCTCTCTTCCTCTTCATGGGCTTCTCTTCACGGCAACCTTCACGACTACAGACAAATTTCCTCAGAATTATCTTCTCGTTCGCTTCATCCCACTCAACGTAGCCTTTTCTCACACTAAAGCCTTTCTCAAGAGCATACTTGTTATAGAACTCAAAACCTTCATCCTCTCTATGAAACATCCTGCTGACAATGTTTACGTACACATCCAAACACTCAGCACTTATATCGGCCATCTATTCCTGCATATCACGTACAAATTAACAACTGGTCTCAATCATGCACCGGAAGTAAAAGAATTTCCATGCTCACATATTCCCCTGAAGGTAAGAGCTTCAGAGTTTCAAAAATTCATCAAGGCTTATTTTATTCAGCATATCTTCGGAAGTGAATTAATACTATGGTGTACAATGAAGCTAATTATTCTAGTCAACTGGCCACATAGTCTTTTTACCATCAGAATCAATGATAAGAGATATTCAGTGGGTTGGAACATGTTTATAATAAATTACCTTTAAAACAAGCTCAAAGTATCCAATATCAAAATCCATTTTAGTCGGAGTAAAAGGCTTGACTACTTCCTCACCAGTACCATCCTTCCCTCTGCAACCAGTTAACAAAATACAAAAAACGGAATCAGAATATTCGACTCGCTCCATGTACCAAAAAGAATGACCATAACTCAACATCATAACTGTACACCAGGATATGAACAGTACAAATGGTCAGACCTGCATCTTATATATTGGCCAATTGCAAGGCCCAACACAGAAGTATGTCTAGGGAAACAAATTTGAACTTGGCCACATTATGACTGATCTGTCTCTTCTGCACAAGATCATAGCGCATCCATTCATTTTTATAGTATACACAAACTTCAAAAGCAGTAACCTTGAATGCGGCAAATAATTTTGTATCCATGAACTGATTAATTAAGCTGGCATGCTCGCTAGCTCACCTAATTTAGGCTTCTTTTTTCATGGTGGGGCTAGTTAGTACTGATTCTTTAGACTATATATCTCTTGCGATTTTTCACAACAAACTGATTGTGTGTTTTGTACTCTTCATGTACTATTGGTTAATTAAGGTAGGTCATTTGGATCCTATGATGTCATATGAAGTTTGACAGCAAACTGAACAACACTGCAACTGTTATGTGATCACTTCAGTTTGTTTTCTTCTGCCTCTAAACTCTCTAGCTAGCTACTTATTGACATTTTTGCCATGGAAAGGAGTTGATGTTGAGGCCATGGTGGATCAGAATGTTTGGAATGTTGATCGTCTTAGAGACCAGAAGCGTTTAGCACCTGGTAAGGGTCCTCTGGATCTCTTCCTTTTTCGTATATGTATGTATATATGCCTCACAATATTCTCACAGACCTCTGTTTCACAAAACAGGCTCTACTCCTAGCACCGAGGATATTCGAGAGGTGAACGCGGCTGTGAAAGGCTTGCGGAAGGAGTAACTTGTGTTGTGGGCGGTTGCAATAATCCATATACTACTACCAAGTCCGTTGTGACCTTGTCAAGCTACCGTCTCGCTAGCTACCTGAGAACTGCAGTTTTATCAGAACAGGCGCATGTACATTTATGCAGATGTCAACTAGATAGATAGAACAACATGAAATACCACTGCTCTCGAGTCTCCAGAATTCTTGCAAGACCTGTGGATAGTGCTTGACCCCATCCCTCTTACTATTTGTTGCCGCTGGACGCAATTTAGACAAACAAATCAAAACATCTATACCAAACTGTCCCAAGGTTGTTGGCTTTTAATCAAAAAATTCCTCTGACAGTCGGTGGACTGTCTGACTAGCAACGCACGGGGCGGGGCGCGGGGGAAGGGGAGGGAAAGGCACCTGTCCACAAAGTGCTCGCTGGCGTTGCTGGGCGTCACCGGCTGCTTCACGGAGGGAGGCGCTGCAGTCGGCGGTGGGGTAGGGGAGACTTCGTCGGGCTCGGCGCGCCGCAGCGGACGAACAGCAGTTCCTGGCGTTGTGCAAGGGCGGCGGAACGCTGGTGCTTGATTGGATCGGGGCCGCCGCCGGATCTCTTGATCGGAACGGCGGAAAGGGCGGCGGTGGCGGCTATGCGAGCAGAAACGTGCGGGGGCGCGGGAGGTGGGGTGGGGGCGGACGAGCTAATTTCTTTGACCATTCTACCCTTTTGACCAAAAATTAAATTTTTAACTAATTTTTCAGATCCGACGGTCAAGAAAAATCAGTGGTGGAGTTACTCGAAAGTACAACTTGTAACCCGCCAATCACCCTAAAAAAGCTCTTTGCAGCGGAAGCAACCATGAACCCTAAAAAAGCTCTTAGCAGCGGAAGCAACCATGAACGTGTGAAGTAGAATGGAGGAGCCCATGAGCAATGTGATCAAGTAGCATGACCAGGAAATAGAAACAACATGAAGAAAATCACGATGCCTTCCATTTTTGCATGAAAAATACTATAACACTTTGATTTTGGTTGCGAGGCTTCTAGTGTCTAGCATTATTAATGGAACATTTTTTTCTGTTTTGTAAAGTACAAAGCTTGCACCGATGTATTCCATTGAAGAATTAGTTCGTTATATGACCAGACACCACATCAAGTAAAAAAAACTTGTGGCACTAACAGCCATGCCTGACGACTCTCGTCTGGTCCTCCCGTTCTCCAATATGCACACATTTAACGTCCTTGCTCCATGGACCACTTCTGCATATACATGTTTTGACCCAAGAATCTACGTACAATTATACATTTAATAAAGTTACAAATAATGCAAATAGAAAGAACAAAGGTCAATTGTTATACGTATGACTTTTGCATCTTGCCATCGTGAAAAAGAATGGAATCGGCAAAAACTGTTGACGGTAGTAACAAAAACGCACACAGTTGCAGCAAAAAAACATCATCTCTTGCAGTCGCCACTACCTCGTGAAGAATGGATGTAGCAAAAGAAATCTTCAGTAGTAGCAAAAGACGACGATTGTTGCAACAAAACGTCGTCGCGGGGTCGCAGCTACCATGAATGATTGCAGCAAAAAAAGTTGCCGGTAGTACCTTCATTCATCAAAGTATTGCAACATTCTTATTCACTTGTTCCCAGCAGAACGTCGCGGCCGTTGACCTCTCTTTCTAGCAAAATCTATAGATGATACTAGCAAATGGCGTTACAGGTTCCAGCAAAACAAAATGCCAGTAGCAACACGCGGCCCCCAGCGGTTGCAGCTTGTAAACAAAAAAATCGTGGTCCCCTCCCTGAACAACAGCTCGCGGCCATGGCCGTGGATGCAGCACGCAAACACGCGAGTTCCAGCGACGAGAGAGACAGTTGCATCGTTTGTGGACTAGTGGTAAAAAAGCTCGCTGGGCATGCCCACGGGGGTTGCGGTGATGGAGGAGGAGTAGGCCATGACGACAAGCATCGGGAGAGGGGAGGATGAGCGTGGCCATGGCGGCACACATGAGGAGGGGGAGAGGAGTCCGCGACAGGAAGAAGAAGAAACGAAGCGGAAAAGCTGTATGTGTGGGCCCGCGAGAACATGTGGCACGCTGGCGTTGGTGGGTGTGTGTGGCTCCACTACTAAGGAAAAGGCTAGCAGTAGCGCCGGTTTTAGGTATATCAGTAGCGTTGCGTGGCGCGCTACTGATTCAGCGCTACAGCTAAAGTTTATCAGTAGCGTGTGCTTGCCCGCTCTGCTACTATACGTGCTTAGCCATAGCGCTTTTGGTGCACAACGCTACTGGTAGTTACTAGCAGTGCGCCTCCCTACCCGCGCTACTACTATTGTTGGGTATTTATTTTTTGTTTTATTTTGTATTCATGCGTCATTATACAAGTTTTCATACAGTAGCAATTTAGAGATTGTTTTTACATCAGAATGAGTTACTACATCATTGGGTGAAAGAACCGTGTATTAGTTTCAAGTGCTTGGATCCAAAGTGACCGTGTATACAAGTTCTTTCACCCAATGACATAATATCTCATCATCATCATCATCATATCATTAACAACTTATCATCATAATACATCATTGTCATATAACACCTCCTCATGATCATCATTTTTATCAATGAGACATCATATAGCAAGTTGGTCAGTAGTCATAATCACAACTCCTCATCATCATCAACTCTAACACGTTGTACCACATAATAACACATTGTACCTAGGACCTACTTCTCTCTCATAGGACCTACTAGGTTCTCTTTGGTTAAATAGCACAAAACAAGATAGACCCTGACTCTCCATTATGGAGAATGGAGATTATCCTGTCTCCAATTCTTACCCTTCGCCTAATGTTGCTTCCAAGTAGCTCCCTACGAGTGACCATACATTTTTTCCAATCTTTAATTGTCATGTCTTCATTGGTTTTAGAATTCCGATATGAACAGGAGTGATTCGTAGGATCACCTGGCTGTATATTCAAAACATCAAGGCGGCCTTTCTGAAACATCAGATGAGGCACACACTCCTGCAGGATTATCTGTTGAAAAAATAGTAATAACTTTGTAGTTAGTAGTTTAGTTCAATTTTAGAAGAATTTATGCAAAAGATGCACAAATGTTATAATAATAAAAATCTTACCATGACATCTCCATGGATGTTAGCATAGTTCAACACGTGCACTAGTGGCACATATTGACCATAATGTGGAGGAGTTTGAAAATAGATATTGTCGTTCTCAACATCAGTACAAAATATGACCAGATGATTTTTTTCCTGATAAGTTAACTCAGAGCCATCGGTGTAGTAGGTTCTGTCTACCATCTTCCGCACATTCTTTGAAAAATGAAAATAAGCTGTCAATAGAAATAAGCTGTCAACTATTTTGAAATAAATAATATAAATTACTTAATAACTATGTTTGAGAAACTCACAGTGCGGGAGAATTGAAAGCGTATCAACAAGGACCCAAATGTCCAAATTGTCTTACTCGATGTCAGGATCACCAAGATCCATGGTGACAAGCATACCCTCTTGAAAATCATACATCTTACAAAGTGCTTCCCAATCCGGGCAGCCAAAGTGGAATATGCTCTCAAAATTATATAGATTTACCTCAAAATTCATATCATGATGGGTCCTTAGGTGAATTTTCTTTGTTTCCATACTCTCATGATCTTCAAAATCCATCCTCTTCAAGACATAGTGTCTGCATGGCATGAGATAAGCTAGTCGAATTGAAAAACACTTTGCGTCGTAGAATACCGTTTCAACATCGAAGGCCTCCTGGAGCCTAATGCTGAAGCGTCGACCTTCTACCAAGTGAGGCCTGTCGCAGAAACCCCGACTGTCGCCGCACCAGGAGCACTCCGCGAGACTTTCGTCTGACGACATTTCCTATGTTCATAATTCAAATATTAAACTTCTAAAATTCAATATATGTACTACAAAAACTAAATTAGATCATTATTATTCAGCACGGGTTGACTATCGGTCCGTCAAGTCTTTTTTTTAAACTCTCAGCTCACGTGGTGTATATATTCGATCGTTGCTGATGGTCGCTCCTCCCTTCGTCCCCGAGTGGATTAAACCAATATATGATGCAGACTTTCTCCCTCACTCATTTTTTGATTGTCATGTATGGAGCCTCGATAGACTTAAAGTCAACACGAAATGTCGTTTAATTATCTTTCTAGAAAATCCAGTTCACTCGATATTTTCTACATATTCTAGCACAAGTCATGCCAAAATTCACGGAAAAATCTGGCATGACCTTTGCTAAAAAAGGACGTATCGAGCGCCTGAAATTTGCCGGAACGGAAATTAATAAACACTCCGGCAAAACATAGGCCACTAGTGTTACCTGCAAACATGGCCACTTGGGCAAGCACATGTCCTATTTGCATTCAAACTTGATGGTCATTGCATTCAAACTTGATGGTCATTGCATTCAAACTTGATGATCATTGCATTTCAATGGTTAAAAATATGAACAAAAACATTTCAAAATATCTTATAGGACTCATATTGACATGGAGATTTGGCTAGTCTCACCTCGTGGTCGGAGGGGGCCTGTGACGGGGATGACGGCGGCGACGACATGGAGATTTGGCTGCTTAAACAAAATAGTATTCAAAATAGTGCTCTCCAATTTGAGCATTCAAAATAAGAGTAATTCACCAATTTGAGCATTCAATAAGCAAAACTAAATCATAAAATAAATTAGTATTCAAATTAGCATTCATTCAATAAGCAAAATTAAATCATCTCTTGCATCTGTACATCGTCGAATATTATCACTAATACATCTTGAATAGTCTCATACATATAACCTCACTAATACAGGTAAAACCCTAGCGAACGACGGGTATCGGCCCGGGCGGTGGACACCCAAAGAGAAGGAACCATCACAGGATCATAGCTCCAGTGAGATCCCTGAAGAACCTGCCAGGTATTGGAGAACCTGCCCTCCAACGCAACCATGAAGCGACGGACGTACTCGTCCTCCTCGCTGACAAGGTGACGTACCACCTCCACAGGGTCCTCAAGCCTCCACATCGTCACTGGCCCACGCGACCGCCACCAAAGAAGGCTCGGGTCAACGGCGGACTGGCTCCTCACCAAGCTGCGCCTCCCGGAAGGTACCACATCCCAGGACCAGCCCGGCGGAGCCCAGTCCCGGACATGGCCCCTCTAATCAGGAAGACCTTCTCCGCCGAGTCGATGACAAGGATGCGGGATAGGCATCGTCGACGTCGATGCGGGAATAATTGTTTTAACTAAAAAAGTAAACTAGTTCTATTAATTTTCGTACTAAAAATAAAATAGTTGTATTAATTCAACTAGTTCAGTTAAGCACTTACTATCAATAAAAATAAACCAGTTTTTTACTAAAAATAAACTAGTTCAACTAGTTCTATTAATTTTCTTACTAAAAATAAACTCGTTTTAATAATTCAACTAGTTCTTACTGAAAATAAACTAGTTCAACTAGTTCTATTAATTTTCTTACTAATTCTATTAAACACTTACTAAAAAAGTAAAAAAAAAAACTAGTTAGATGAACTCTAAAATTTAACCCTAACTAATTTAATGAACTCTAAAATTTAGCCCTAACTAATTGGATGACCTCTAAAACTAATTCTATTTAATAACTACTGCCCTAATTAGCATCTAATTTGATGAACCCTAACTAATTAGATGAACTCTAAAATTTAACCCTAAGAACCATAGCTAGGCAGAGGTAGGTGAGGAGGAGGAGGAGGGCATGCTCACCTAGGGCGCCGGCGGAGTTAGGGAGAGGGGCAGGCGGCGTGGAGGTCGGGGACGGGGTCGGAATCGGGGCAGCGGGCGCACGTCGGAGGGCGGTGATGTAGGGGGGCGTCGAGGCCGGGGTCGGGGGCGGCGTCGACGGCGTGCGGAGGGCGACGGGAGAGCGTGCGGCGGCCAGGCGACGACGGCGGTGACAGCAGATGCGCGCGTGTTGGATTTGGGGGAAGTGGTTGTGGGGAAGAACCGCACGTGGTTAAATAAAAAGTAGCAGTAGCGCGTTCGAGATAAAGCGCTACTGCTACATTAGCTATAGCTAAGTTAGCTGTAGCGCCGGATAGAAACAAGCGCTACTGCTAACTTAGCTATAGCGCCTATCCA
Organism: Triticum dicoccoides; assembly: GCF_002162155.2. Lineage (NCBI taxonomy): Eukaryota > Viridiplantae > Streptophyta > Magnoliopsida > Poales > Poaceae > Triticum > Triticum dicoccoides. The sequence goes on from NW_021184975.1 coordinate 121,175, forward strand.
GAAAGCCCGCTGCTGCTACACATTTCTTCTTTAATTTTCTTTTTCATTTATTTTCATTCATATTTTCCTTTTATTCCTTCCCCTTTTTATATTTCTTTCATTTTCATTTACTTTTCTATATGTTTTTTATTTTATTTTCCTTTCCTTAGCAGTAGTGCTTCCTGTGTAAAACACGCTACTACAACAATCTTAGCACTAGCGCGCTTTCCTTAGGCATGCTACAACAATCTAACAGATTGGATCGCAACTAAGCCCAAGTTGACCCGTCGTCCTCTCTAGTGTTGAATCCTCAGTCGCTCATCGCCAGCGCACCCCGTCATCCTTCTCGTGCAGCTGTGCTGGCCACATAGCATCACAGCTCTGCCACAGCCCCCTCCAGTGGTCTCCCCCGCAACCCCTGGTGACTACTATAACCACCCCTAACGGCGAGATCTGGGTCACAGCACCACACACGTGTGGCATTGCATCATCCGTTGGCAGCAAGATCCGGGTCGCAGCAGCACATGTGTTGCATTGCATTGCAGCTCCGCAAGCAGCAATATTCTGGCTTGCCTTGTACTCCAAGTAGATCATGTATTCCTATATATATGCCCACGAGGCTCAAGCAATACATCAAACTATTCCACCAATCTTCCTCTCTTCCTTTTGATATGATATCTATCGCAAGTCGATCCTAAATCCTAGCCACCGCCGCTTCCGCACAGCGCGCCGCCCCCAGCGCGGTCGGCCTCCATGACCGCCGCCGGGGGCCGCGCCGCCCGTACCTAGGGTTCGTCCGCCGGTCGTGTTGACTGGCTGCCCTAGAGAGTCTTTTCCCCGAGTCTTGTTCCGGGGTTTTCTCTCTCCCGCCGGTCATCTTGATCGCGCGGTTTCTTTTTGGTTTTTCGATCTATTCTTGATCGTTGTGCGTCGCCCATCGCCACCATCGACCCCGAGCGCCTCTATTTCGACCCTGGCGCGACCAACCGGCCTCTCCTCCGACCCAATGGCCACGCACGCAGAGGCGGCCTGTTAGGGCCAGCCGCCGTCCGCACATCGGTCCACCCGTCGCCCTGCGCCGGCCGTCACCCTGCGCCGGCCATCACCGTCCTGCTCCGACCGGGACACCTGCATCGCCCCGACCCGGCGGCCTCGCGCCTTGCGACGGCCAATCATAGCCGTCGCTCGCGCCCGGCCCGCCCATCGATCCACGTCACCCGCCTCCGATGCGTCTGCACGGTAGCCCGGCAGTCTACCTCGTCGGCCTCGTCCTCGACTGCGTCAGGACAACTACGTTAGGCTCGTCGGCTGCCTCAACTTGAGCGCCGCTACTCCGTTGGTCGCTCGGGCCTTGCTGCCAGGGCGCTGGCGCTGCTTTGGCAGCCCGGTGCCGGTGCTGACAAGCTCGACGCACGACGTCCCATGTCGTCCGTCGTCGCCGGCCTCATCTCGGACTTCGCCACCACCCTGCCTCCACTGAGCGGCGTCCCCAACCTCGCGCGCGATTGGCTTGATCACCCGCTCGTCGTCGCGATCCACCTCATCTACGCCGCGCGACCGGCCTGGCCCGTCGGTTACGCGCGCCTCCGCAGGTCCCGTGAAGATCGTCCCCGAGTTCAGCGCGCCTCTCCACCGATCGAGCATCGGGCTGCCGCTGCGTCGCCCCATCGGGCCGCAGCGCCACCGCCCCGTGGTTCCTGTCGCGGCTGCATCGACTCATGCGTCGTCGCTGCGTTGCCCCTTCGGGCCATAGTGTCGCGATATGCGGTCCCTGCCGCCGCCGCCCCGAGGCCGTTCCCGCGGTTGCACTGACTCGCAAACCACCTTGTGTCGCCCCTTCGGGCCGCAGCGTCATGGCCCGCGGTCCCCGCCGCCGGCCCGGGGTCTTCCCGCCATCGCCTTGACCCGCCTGCTGCCGCTGCGTCGCCCCTTCGGGCCGTAGCGCCACGGCCCGCAGTCCACTCCGCCGTCACCGCGCGTCGACCTCCCGTGGTATGCGCCGCACCGTCTCCCTTGGCGCGGGAACATCACCGTCCGCGCCGGTCTTCGTCATGCTGTCAGGGTTCTTCGCCTACTTCGAGCACCGCCGCCGCACTTTTAACCTAGCCGCCGCCGACGTCAGGCCGCCGCCGCCGCTCTTCTTTGGCTGCCGCCGCCGCTACCTCCGTAGCCGCCGGAGCCGCCCGTCCACCCCCTTCATCTTCATCCAGCACCAGCTCGTCGCCAGCGTCGCCGTCATCTACCCCAACCGCTTCATCTACTCTGACAAACCGCTGGCGACATTGGCCCCGCGCCGATTGGCGCCACAACCGTCGTCAAGTTCTTCTCTGCTGGCCCCTCCGACTTCTCCGACATGGCGTACAGCTCGTGTAGGTCCCTCGTCTACGCATGCTTGGTGCTGGCAACACCGATGCGTGCCTTCATCCACGACGTGTCCCCGGGCATGGCAAGCCTGGTCGGTGCTTCGTCAACTTCATCTTCGTCCGTCTACGCATGCCCGGTGCTGGCAACATTGGTGCGTGCCTTCATCCACGATGTGTCCCCGGACTTGGCAAACCTGCTGCGACGCGTCGTCAACAACATCTTCTCCCTGGCGCACCACTACTTCGACACCACTGCGCCCATGCTAACTCGGCGCCCCCTTGCACCCACGGCTCCACGACGACTTTCTCGACACCGGCCACCCCGATTCGACATCGACCACGACTTTCTTCACACGGCTACCTCAACCACGGCTCCACCACCCACGCTCTCGGCTACATCGACAAACGGCACAAAGGGCTACCGCCTGCTTGAGCAACCTCGTTGGTTTCCATTCCAGCCACGACTCCGCGATGCGTCAACCGTTATGACTGTGGGGGGATGTCCGTCGGCTTGCCTTCGGATTCTTCTCCAATCTCACCGTCTGCGTCGCTACCGTTGTGACAGCGGGGGGATGTTGAGTAACGTGATTGTATTAGGAAACATAGGTTAGACTAGGAAATATTCTGGCTTGCCTTGTACTACAAGTAAATCATGTACTCCTATATATATGCCCACGAGGCTCAAGCAATACGTCAAATTATTCCACCAATCTCCCTCTCTTCCTTCTAACACGGCGGCAAGAACCAGCTCGTAGCAGCACACACCTTGTATTGCAGCTCCTTCGTCATTGTTTTTTTGGGAAAAATCTGTTTATTTTTACCATGATTGAGGAAATATGTTTCTTGATAATAAGCGTCTGTGCATGCGCATGCATATATAGGCATAGTAAATGACGTATGTTTTCTTCCATCGATACAGTAGTTACCTATCTACTAAGTCATACTTAAGTGAGAAACAGAGAATATTAGTACATCTCTGGTTCGATGCTCACCTCTTTTCTTTTTTGAAAAGGAGGATATACCCCCGGCATCTGACCGACGCATACAATCATTTTATTAATTATTCACAATGATCATACAAAGTAATACTACATCAGTTCGCTTGAAGCCACCATCTGCTACTCCTATTCCCTTGATGAAGGTGTGCCAACGGTTCGATGCTCACCTAACTAATTGATATTTTAGTTTAACTCCTGTGCAGTCAACGCAGTCGGGTGATTAATTCTGGCGGTAGAAACTAATCTTCTCACACACGAAATCTTCTACCCCTCTCACCTAACCTTCTCTCTCCTCACGGACATAATATTTTTCACCTATCTCCTTACTTCTTTTTGGGTTGCATAGGTCACCGGACCACTTTGGCAGAGGTTAGGGAGCAAAATACGGGGTGTTGGTGTTGAAGTTAAATGTCAAACTTATCTTTTATATACTGAGGTTCTGTTAACAAAAAGTAACTTGTTTGATAGTAGTTCGACTCCATATTTCCGGTATAACTGTTGCAATATAATTTACTTAAACGGCCATTTCTACTCGCTTCCTAAGAGAAGTAATCTATATCGTACTGAGAAAAGTAGGATGACGTACTTACTTTCACAAATCTAAACATTAGTCAACATCAAACACTCAATTCAGCTAGCTAGCAAAGTAATTCACGAAAGTAATCTCAATTGTTTTCACGAAATCACCTTTGCCCGATATGACCGACGATTTGAGAGGAATCAACCACACGCACGCGCAATGAAAAAGGTTTCGGCGTAAGCGATGGAATTTCCATTGTGCACGTACGTCCAACTAGCTCTAGCTTGTTCCATGTGACATTGACCACAGGGGCTTGCACGTACCACACGTCTTGAATTCTTTACTAAATGCAAGCTCAGGCTGTGGGGCCAAAACCCACATTTTTTTTAAATGAAACCCACATTTTTTCAGTAGTACGGTATTGATCACGACGGATTATTTTTGTACGTATTGCTACCGCCGAATCCATCGGCCAGAGAGCCAACGTTCACGTTACTACTAGTACGATATGCAATTTTGCCTTGCACCACCTACAAGGCTAGTCAAGAGATCAAGCCTTGACAATAAGAACAAAAATCTTGAAGAATTGTTCCTCGTTCGTGCTGGGTCCGTGAGAACGACCATCCGTATCCAAATTGAAATGCACGAGTTGTCGCTCGGAACTCTACCTACCTACCTAGCTACCCACGCGTGCACTTTGGTAGGGCTCGCGACCAGGGCCCGTCCAACGCCCACACCGCCACGCCGCTTCCCGCATCCAGAAGTGCTATATATACCACACCCAACACCAACGACCAACTCCATTCACCACATCAAGCAGCAAAGCTATAGCACTACTTAGCGCACCTCTGCTTCTGCTTCTTGCTCTCCGGCAGCAAAGCAAAGCGAGCTAGCTGCACTTCATTAAACCAACAAGCCTCACATCTCCTTTGCTCCGATCATAATCAAGGGTTAAGCATCCTAAAGAAATGGACATCGTGGACGCTAACCCAATCTCCTTCTCCGCCTTCCCCGACGACAAGGCGGTGTTCGAGCCACTCAACCCCGAAGATGTCCGTGCATACCTCCACAAGGCCGTCGACTTCATCTCTGACTACTACACCAACATCGAGTCTATGCCGGTTCTGCCCAACGTGAAGCCGGGATACCTGCAAGACGAGCTGAGCGCGTCCCCGCCGACCCACTCCGCATCATTCGATGTCACCATGAAGGAGCTCAGGACCTCCGTTGTCCCCGGCATGACACACTGGGCTAGCCCCAATTTCTTCGCCTTCTTTCCCTCCACCAACAGCGCTGCTGCCATCGCCGGCGACCTCATCGCCTCTGCCATGAACACTGTTGGATTCATGTGGCAGGCCTCGCCCGCGGCCACCGAGATGGAGCTTCTCGCTCTTGACTGGCTTGCGCAGCTTCTGCGCCTACCCACCACCTTCATGAACCGCACCAGTACTGGACGTGGCACCGGCGGTGGTGTCATCCTCGGCACAACCAGCGAGGCATTGCTCGTCACGCTAGTGGCCGCTCGTGATACAGCGCTGCATCGGAGCGGCTCAGTCGGCGTGTCCCACCTACCACGCTTGGCTGTCTATGCTGCCGACCAGACCCACTCCACGTTCTTCAAGGCATGCCGCCTCGCAGGTTTCGACCCCGCCAACATCCGCTCAATCCCTACTGGGCCGGAAACTAACTACGGGCTCAACCCGTCCAAGCTTCTCGAGGTAATGCAAGCTGATGCCGATGCCGGTCTCGTGCCCACATATGTCTGTGCCACGGTGGGCACCACATCTTCCAATGCCGTCGACCCAGTGGGCGCCATCGCCGACGTTGCCGCCATGTTCAATGCATGGGTCCATGTCGATGCTGCCTACGCCGGCAGTGCGTGTATCTGCCCAGAGTTTCGCCACCATCTCGATGGCGTCGAGCACGTGGACTCCATTAGCATGAGCCCACACAAATGGCTTCTCACGTGCCTCGATTGCACCTGTTTGTACGTCCGTGATGCTCACCGACTTAGTGACTCATTGGAGACCAACCCGGAGTACCTCAAGAATGACGCTACCGATTCCGGTGAGGTCACCGATCTGAAAGACATGCAGGTCGGCGTTGGTCGGCGCTTCCGCGGGCTCAAGCTTTGGATGGTCATGCGCACATATGGTACCGCAAAGCTCCAAGAGCACATCCGTAGTGATGTCGCCATGGCCAAGATGTTTGAAGATTTCGTCCGCGCCGACAACAGGTTCGAGGTGGTTGTACCGAGGAACTTTGCTCTTGTGTGCTTTAGGATCAAGCCAAGTGGAGCCATGACGGAAGAGGATGCCGATGAAGCCAACCGTGTGCTAATGGAGAATTTGAACAAGACTGGCAAGGCTTATCTTGCGCACACGGTGGTTGGAGACAAGTTCGTGCTCCGGTTCGCCGTTGGGTCGTCACTTCAGGAGGAGAGGCATGTGACGAGTGCATGGGACCTTATCAAGAAGACTACGAGCGGTATCATGGATTAAGTCGACGGACCTACTGACACAGAAAGTTCCAGGAGCTGCACAAATCCTTATATTTAGGGCATGGATATTCTTCTTTTCTTTCTTTTTGCTTCGATTCTGATTATTATTTATTTGGACATCTTGTTCTTATTCCGTTTTGTTATCTGTATCGACCGATGGGTATATCTGTAGCAGGCTGATACAAAAAAGATGATTATAGATTGTAAAAGGGCTTATATTGAATGAACAAGAGCCACTGGTTTTATTTGTTATACTGTACTCTGGTAGCGAGTGAGGAATGCATCCATGCCCGCGCATCTTGATCAATCAAGAAATACTTACGTTGCCCTCACTTGGTTTTTTCGTTTCAAGATACCAGACCGAAGCCATGCAATTCCATCTCCATACTCCAAATCGAGTAATCGACCATATACTTGCATGCTTGAATTAATGGTGCTTGCACCGCAGCAATAACACAGCAAGTTTTGACATGGATGTAAGTAATTGAGTGATCAATTTAGTTTGCATCCCTTCGATGTGTCTATATTTTTTGAATGTATTATTGTGTCATGCGGAGATCTCGATGTGGGAAATTTGTTATACTATTTAAATAATATCTACGTGTTGTTGCTCTGCACTTACAGGTTGAGAAGAGTGAGTTACGGTGGTAGCTAGTACATCACCATATGACTTGGTTCCTACTGACAATATCTGGCATCTGAGCCTGGCCAGCGCCAATCAGTTTGCATGGGACTCGTACGAGACTTCTCGCTCTAGCAAATCGTCTATCCTTGAGCAACCTCTTCAGGCTCCCGTGTATACTACAACCAGACACTACAACAAGTAAAAAAATAACACTTGTGGCACTAACTGCCAAAGCCCGAACTTCTCAGGCTTTGATACACACGTTTCAGACAGCTGAATGGTCGAGACTCGAGACGACCCTCATCCTGATCTCGCGCCTTCCCAGTTCTTCCCATATGCACACATTCAGCATCCTTGCTCACGCGGACCACCTCCACATCTTTCTCCACTGCCAATAGTGAAAATGATTCTCTTTCCTCGGACGCCATGCACTAAGTGTTTGCTAAACTGCCATATGGATGCAAGACTAGGACCAGAACTGAGATGTTTTAGCAGTTTGATTTATGGCAGAATTTTTGTCAAGTCCACCAGGAAGGGGCTACAAAATGATCCACTTCTCTATTCAGTTCCTTCTAAAATATCAGCCCACAATAGGGATTGACATATGATCATGACCTCTTGCGCGAAGACATACCACTCATGACCTAACACCCCAAAAAAGTTAGGCGGACACAAACTGTGGTAATGGTGTAGAGATATATAACGAGCGAGGCTGGTCGATGGCCACAACTTTCGTTAAATCAACAGCACAGAAAATGTGAAGGTACTAAATGGATATAAGTGTGTAACTCATGAGGCGGAGTAGAACCAACCAGCAATGTTTTTACAGCATGAAAGCTATAACAGGCATCTAATAATCGCATAGAATTCAAGAGGCAATGAGGC
>NW_021184975.1:130614-138487 GCF_002162155.2 Triticum dicoccoides
ACCGGTGTGTGGCTGCTCTCATTTGCAACTGCGTGTTTTACCACTAAAATTACAAGTGTGCACCAATGTAAACCCAGAAGATGGTCCATATTTTCTTTCATTATCTTCTAAATTCTCAACTCCTCAAGTGACACACTATAAGTTCAGCGCAGAATTTGACACCTTGTAGCCTGACAACTAGCAGAAGGCGAGCGAATACCAACATGTCAAATGGTCTCGAGATATATATAACAACGCACGGCAGGTGATGACCCAAACTCGCATTTGCCGTTATTCCAGCCAATCTGAAGCCCTTATTCCGGCCAATAATTACTCACACTTTCTTTGTCAGTGACAATCCGAGGAATTAAGCGAAAAATGCGACAATTCTGCTATAAGTGCATCTATCCAGCTCATGCCAATCCTCCCCGCATCTTGACGGTCATTCTAAAAATATGTTACACCGTGCTGCATATTTGTACATGATCATTGGATGTCACATGCCAAGAGCTTGGTATGGTGAATCTGGATACATCATGCACGAATTGGTCTATTGTTACTCTGGTAGGCACCATTGTGTTTTACGGTCAAAGTTTTGTGAAGTGTGCACCACTCCAGTGGAGATCAAGAGGATTGTCCACATCTTCTTTCAGTTTCTGCTAAAGTATCAGCTCTTCAAGGAGGCACCACAAAACTGAAGCATCAAATCTTGTTCAACACCTCGTGGTCTTACAACAATGGGAAGGCAGTACCCGCAAGAAAAACCGAAAAAAAAACTATGGGAAGGCAAGAGAACAGAACAGAAGCATATAGCAAATGGTCTAGAGATATATAACAGGCCAGAGTTAGCGACCCCCAAAACCTTTGTTAAATAAATCACACAGTAAGTGTGATGTTGCAGAATTGTGCAACTCATGACTTCTGAAGTAACAGTAACAAGCATGAGCAGTTGACCATAATGCAGCAAGGGCATGAAGGATCATACATGTTATACGGCAGGGCACTACTGATGTGAGCAGTAACGGTCTAACGCAACAATAGTTGTTATCGTCTAGATTTACATGCCCAAGAAATTAATTAAGCTCCTGGCCAATGTGCACGGTTAACCGGCAGCTGCCGTTGCATATCACGTACCTTGGGTAAGTAGTAAGTTGAAATTCAAGCAGATCGATGCGTACGGTCATGAGCCAGAGACCAAACCTCTTAGTTTAGTCTATAATGAACCACTGGTCAACCATTACTATGATCCATGTAGGACGCCCGTAACGAGAACAAATGATCGCATGTACATCTGGTCAGTGAAGTGAAATTAAGATCAAGGAAACTCATCACAGCAAAGTGGGCTAGACTTTGTTTCTCGTCTGGCTGTGTGCTTGCTCACTCTCGAGTCTTGAATGCGACACACAAATTGTAAGTGTGACCCGTATGTTTCAAGTTCTTTATTTTTATTTTCCTTATTTTCTTTCACGTTTGTAAATATGTTCTCTATATTTGTGAATTAAAAATATCTTCATAATTTTTTAAAAAATACTCACATCTTCTTTTTGAAACTAGACCCCATGTTCATAGTTTGAACAAACTTTTTTATAGGAAAAGCGGGAAATCAAAAACACCAAAAAACAGTGGGAAACCGGAGATCGGACAAAAAAGAGAAAAAAATGAAGAGCCAAAAACCAAAAACAAAACATAGAAGCCCAAAAAAGCCGGAAACACAATTGTGCTTTTGACTTATTTTTAAGAACATTTGTAATTTTCACTTTTAGGGAAGCCGGAAATACAATTGGGCGGCTTGGGGCTTCTCTGACGGCGGTGGGGATGGGGTTGCGGCCTTGGTTGGCAGCGGCCGATCCGGGGCTCCTGCGGTTGGTGTAACTCGTTGCGGGCTATTTCTGTCGGGCAACGTTGATCTGGCCAGTGGTAGTGGATGGCGTGGATGGCACGCAAGCAGAGGGCCAACCTCGTCCGCGTTGGTGCTTGCCATCACATTTGTGTCATTTTGTCTTTCTACTCCGTTGTGTTGCCGGTCCGAGTTGGTGCCCGTGTTGCTACAATGCCGTTGGTCAGAGCGATGCCGGTGGCCTCGGGTGTGGCGGTGTCTGAGCTGGTCTCGACCAAGGTCGGGAACTAGTGTTGGGGCTTTCTCGGCGATGGTCGTTGGTAGCTACTAGGTTGTGTCCCCCGGTCCATAGGGACTGGCTGGGGACGCTGGCGTGGACGCCTCCTACTGTGGAGGCAGGCACCTAATCCGGGTGGCTGATGCTGGGCTAGGGGAATGTGTCTTCCGCTCTTCCCAGCATGGTCTGCATGATGCAATGGTAATGGATGGTAGCAGCACCGTGGGGAGTCTGAAACATGGAGGTTGCGAAAGGTGGCGAGTCACAGCAAGTGGAAGTAGCGGCACATAGAGGATGGAGAGGATGCGGTGACACACAGGGGATGAGGGGAAGCGACGGTGGATCGCCGAGGACCTGGCTAGTCGTTATATAGGTCTAGACGGGAAGAGAGGAGCAGTAGTCGGTGAGAGGAGGGTCAAACCCTAGCTATATAGGAGGGCGAGGGTGCTGGGAGGGGTTACATGCAAAATAATTTTTATTTGTTTCCTCACAAATTAATTTGCCAACAACGATTAATCAACCCGATAACTGATTAATCAATTTGATGTGAGTTTATTGGACTGGCAAGTTAACACGATGTATAGGTGTTACTCAATTCGGCCATCCTACGTGTAGCGATTGACTGGTCCATTAGCTGATTAATCGGACGAATGCTTCAACAGTGTAATTATCTTTGAACCCCAAGTGCCACGGCCTTCGAAAATACTCCCTTGAAGTAATATAAACGCTCTTATATTTCTTTGTAGAGGGCGAACTATCTTCTTTGGCCTCGCATCTGGTACTTGATTCCATATCCATTCAGGAAGCTCACAAAATAATATTATCGGCTCTGAGATACAAAAGAGAAACTCCATTCTTATCCCCTCGCATATAGATTCTAGACACTAATCCACGTAAGTGGTCGTATCTGTGTCCCACTTCTTTTCAAAGTATTTCGATCACCATAGGGCTTTGTGTTTGCTTCCAGCTTTAGGTGCATGTCAGCAAAAATGGTACAAAGACATCTCAGCTAACGATGAGTCGTAGGGGGACGACATTAACAGGTTCTTGCAGAGGCTCATCGGCATCGTTTGACCACACATGTGTCATGGAGGCGAGAACAATAGCAACTGCAAGTAGGGTTCATACATTGTGACCGAAGCATAAGTTGATATTGATGGCTTTAGCAATCCACCACGAAATCATCACAGCTGCATATACAAAGGAGTCAACTTGGCGAAAATGTCCTCAAGCATATATCATGAGGGGTTAACACCTCCCTCCATTGGCAACCTTGGATTTCAGTTTTCTCCAATATCTCACATGTTATTGTCACAACATATTTTTTTTGAATGAAGCAACTCATCGAGCTGGCTATACTTAATATATACGTAGCTACAACCATGTGACCAAACAAAATACCTCAAAACTGGTAAAAAAAATTACAACTGTTAAGGTGATTGGCGATTTTACGAACTGTCCATCCAGCCTAATCTAACGGTGGGAAAATAGGAGTTACGAGGAGTTATAAAACTAAAATTACAGGAAATTACATATAACGTGGGACCAGTACATAATTTTAGTGGGACCAATTAGAATTTTAAAGGGTAGATCCGTCATTTCTTTATTTCCGCTCGCAATATGTCCATTCGTCTCAACCCCCGATCCAGTCTCATCCCCGATCCACTCATCTCCTCTCACCACGGCGTCCGCCGCTTGCCACGCCGTGGACTGCCGGTTTCTCCCCGCCAAGTGCCCCACCATGCCGTCCGCCAGTCTCCACGCCGTCGACTGTCACAGTCCTTCGTCACCGGATGTGCCCCGCGAAGAGCCCCGCCCAGCGCGAGCCCTCCGCCGCCGGATGTGCGTCGCCAAGTGCTCCCCCCCGCGCCTGCCCTTCGTCGCTGGATCCCCGTCCAGCGTGGCCAGCCCCCCGTCGCTGGATCTGCACCGTCAAGAGCCCCTCTGCACGGCACCGCAGCCGGATCCCGGCCCCGCGGCAGTCCTCCCCCGCTGGTTGTGACCCCGCCTGGAATACTCCCACCCAGCAAACCTCCCGTAGCGCCAAGCCGTCTTGCTCATCGGTGCAGCGTCCATCGCCCAAGTGTCGGCTCTTCAGGTCAGCGCATCTCCCCATTGCTGGTTTCCATCGTGGTTTGACACGGGGAGTTCATGACATTTTGTTTATTTACTTATGTGGATTAGGTAAACGTGATTAGGACCAGTGGATGAGTGAGCTGACTTGGAACTCGCCGGATTAAATTCATTTACACCGATTTTGTTTACATTTTCTCTGCAAAGTTAGTATGGATTCATAACCTACTTGCTGTGAAAAACAGTTACAATAGGAGATTCGGGCCATGTTCTTCTGATTCTGATTATGCACTGGACTATAGCCATTTTCCCACAGCGGCTCATCCACTATTGGATAACCACCATGTAGCTTGTTCACTTTAGATGACCCTCTTGCTAATTTCAATAGTTCTCTATGCTGAAGCTTCAAAATGGGACTAATCTGTATTGGTGAATGTAAGATTCAGAGAAAGTGAATATCAAGTTGTTGGTGACTGCAAAAATTTGAAAGAAACGACTGTGATTTCTTCTAGTGAATGACATCGTTGAGGTTGTTGTTGGTTTGTAATCTGAGTAGTTCCATGTGTGATTCATGCTGCAGTTTGGTTTACAAGTCTCATGCTACTGACAAACTTTTACACTTCATACATGCTACTTAACTGCAGCAGCAGACCAAACAACTGATGAACTTGTGAACTCAGTGTTTACACAAGGGAATAAACAACTCACAATATGGCTCAGTTTCTTATACATGCATTTCTCGTAGGTGATAGCTGCTGATCGTAGGTATGAAAAAAGATAGATGTTGTCAAGAACTCCAATGGCATTGACATAGCCAAGCTGATCAAGCACTCGGCAGAGAACCGCGGGATCAAGGGCTCCGACAAAAGGCGACGCCGTCGACCCGACCTCGCTGCTCACGGAAGAGTGCGACGTGCTCATCCCGGCAGCTTTGGGAGGAGTCATAAAAAAGTAATCTTCTTCTTCCTCGTCCCAGCTCACTTCATCCTATCTTCTATCAGATTAATGTTCTGAAGTTCAGTTAGAGTATCCTCCTGGCTGCTATTTTTTTTCTGTATCTGAAAACATTTTTGTTAATAAATAGTCCTTTTGATTTTCTTCTTCTACTAGGGACAATGTTGATGCCATCAAAGCAAAGTACATCATCGAGGATGTTAACCACCCAACAGACCCCGAGGCCGTCAAGGCAAGAACACCAATATTTTGCCACAAAACTAAGCTGCATTTTTGACACATTCACACATTGACTGACAGCAGAGAAATGTTCATGTTCGTGGTGCAGATTCTAGCAAAGAAGGGCGTGCTGATCCTACCGGACATCATGGCCAACTCCGGCGGAGTGATGGTGAGCTACTTCGAGTGGGTGTAGAACATCCAGGGGTTCATGTGGGATGAGGAGAAGGTGAATCGGGAGCTCAAGACATACGTGACCCGCGCCTCAAACATAGTTCTGAATATTTAGGAAATGTATGGCACTGTAGAAAATTGATGGTAGTTATGTAAAGTATATCTTTGAAAACTAGAATTGGCTCAATTTGGAAGAATGCCCACTTCATATGAATTTCTTGCCCGCTTTGCACGCGTTGCTACATGTGCATTATCATGCCTCAGCCATATCATTGTCGACAAATATGGAACAGAAGAAGTATTTCCCCTATCTTAGTCCTCTCTGTCATGTTCGCGTGCACAACCTATTTTGCCAATGAGCAAGTTTAGGATCTGTTTGTTCTTCGATGATCTTATGCTGGTTGCTTGGTTCTCATTCTCGTCCTAGCTGTCTAGTTAGTAAGCATAACTCTATTAGAGTAAACCTAGCTGGGACATCTGTTTCAGTATTGTTACCCAATAGACTTAGGCCTAGATTTATTAGTTGTAAATTCGTTAGCTCCATGTATCGCATTAGTTTCGATGCAAAACACAAGCTGCAATGTACCAACTCTTGTCGACATGTCTATATCAGTATAAAAATGGTACATGGTGTTCCTGATGCTATTCCTTCTTATTTTCTGCAGGAGAGGCTCACATTTGACAATACGGTTCTGTGTGTTCATTGACTGCTGGTGCTGCAGCCTGAAATTTTTCTTGTGGAGTCGACTGAAGTAATCCATCGAGCTAGTTGCATTATTTATTCTATTCTTTTTGCTAGCGACGTAATAATCTCCCACTCAACTCGTGATGTGAGAAATAGTAGTGTAACCATGATATTTACATTGCTCATGTGTTTTATATGCTATGACTTTTCTTCCTTAATTACCCTGCCTCAGCCATAATCATCATCCACTTAAACCAGAACTGTATACTTACGCAGTGTATGGCGCCGTTAGAATGGGGAGCATGCGTTTGTAAGTAGTCACTTATGGTAGTGTTTTAGATGTAAGGTTACTCCGATGCAGAAAGGTATGGATCAGATGGTGCAAACGATAGAAGTGGAACTTGCAGCTCATTAGCTGGGTTTTTTCTAAAAAGAACCAATGAAAAGTCAAGCATTTCGATGTACATAATCATACAAATAATATGCAAAAACATTAGAACATAAGTGTAGTCTTTAATTCAAAGAACATGCTATGAAGATCAATCATTATGATCTGCCCTTGAAGTGCCTCTCCGTGTAGCCCATTCATGGCTGTACGAATGGGCTGGACACGACGTTTGATGGTTTGCGCTTGCGTCTTTTCGACTCCACTTGTTTAGCGATAGTCTCTGTGTCAAATTGTTGTTTTACTGGATTACTAGGAGGGGCATTCTTCCTCGGGCGTCCACGTTTACGCTTTGGGGCACCGAATGTGTCTGGTTTGTTTGTAACATCAGGGTTGCTGACAATCGTGACGTCGTCGTCTGCACCTTTTCGTTCCTCTGGAAAGCTGGCTTCATACTCATCCTTCTATAGAGGAAATAGTGGTGCGTTACATGCAATAATGAAAGGTAGGAACTACATGACATGAAATGCTAGTTGTGTAGAACTTACCTCTATAGGATTCTTGTATGATTTTTTCCGAAGCTTGTTGCAATCCGACCGCAGCAGGCTTGAACATATTTGCCAGCTGAAAATATGTATTTCTGCCTGAATTAGATAGCGCGCATAGGTTAGGATAGCGGTGAAGCATAGGTAGTGCATGATTGCAAATGTAATTTATTGTTCGGCAGATCTGTGTGAAATCCTCAGTAATTTTGTCTCCGTCCCATGTCAACATGTATTTGAGTGTGTACGCCCCACATGAGTAACTGTGATGTAAAGTTGAAGTCAAGTATTGTAATGTAGGTGAGGAATCATGTTGCTGCCTATACGTACCCATCCGTCTGTTGTGGTATGTTAGTATAGCAAGTGGTTTTCCACTGGGTAATATTGATGGGTTTAGGCGGTGTTACCAAGCCATCCTCGACCGCTTCGTTGATACACGCCTGAATGGACTCCACCTGGTGTATGAGGAGTAATTCAAGGGATTGCGTCAGTGCTTTTCAAAAAGTGTCACATGAGGTAAGAGGAAGCAAGAGAGCAAGCTTACCAGTGCAGTTTTCTTCGCAATGTCACGATATGCTTGGATGGAGTTTAGGACCTGGATCTCTTCTTTATCTAAATTAAACATGAGTAATAACCAGTGCATGTTGTGCACATTCATTGGGACACGTACCTAGCAGAAAATTAAAGCGGACTCAATTTAGGGAAAATCAAGATATACAATTAAATAAGTCAGGAAACATGCATACCA
>NW_021184976.1:0-1200 GCF_002162155.2 Triticum dicoccoides
AGGCAAGAACCCCTTCTTGGACTGATCCATTTTGAACTTCTTCAAAATCTTATCAAGGTATGTGCTTTGTGAAAGACCTATGAGGCGTCTCGATCTATCTCTATAGATCTTGATGCCTAATATATAAGCAGCTTCTCCAAGGTCCTTCATTGAAAAACACTTATTCAAGTAGGCCTTAATGCTGTCCAGAAATTCTATATTATTTCCCATCAAGAGTATGTCATCTACATATAATATGAGAAATGCTACAGAGCTCCCACTCACTTTCTTGTAAACGCAGGCTTCTCCATAAGTCTGCATAAACCCAAACGCTTTGATCATCTCATCAAAGCGAATGTTCCAACTCCGAGATGCTTGCACCAGTCCATAAATGGATCGCTGGAGCTTGCATACTTTGTTAGCATTCCGAGGATCGACAAAACCTTCCGGCTGCATCATATACAGTTCTTCCTTAAGATGCCCGTTAAGGAATGCCGTTTTGACGTCCATCTGCCATATCTCATAATCATAGTATGCGGCAATTGCTAACATGATTCGGACGGACTTCAGCTTCGCTACGGGAGAGAATGTCTCGTCGTAGTCAATCCCTTGAACCTGTCGATAACCCTTAGCGACAAGTCGAGCTTTATAGATGGTGACATTACCATCCGCGTCCGTCTTCTTCTTAAAGATCCATTTGTTTATCTATCGCTCGCCGATCATCGGGCAAGTCTGTCAAAGTCCATACTTTGTTTTCATTCATGGATTCTATCTCGGATTTCATGGCTTCAAGCCATTTGTTGGAATCCGGGCCCGCCATCGCTTCTTCATAGTTCGAAGGTTCATTGTTGTCTAACAACATGATTTCCAGGACAGGGTTGCCGTACCACTCTGGTGCGGAACGTGTCCTTGTGGACCTACGAAGTTCAGCAGTAACTTGATCCGAAGTACCTTGATCATTATCATTGTTTTCCTCTTCAGTTGGTGTGGGCATCACAGGAACGGTTTCCTGCGCTGCGCCACTTTCCCGCTCAAGAGGTAGTACTTCATCGAGTTCTACTTTCCTCCCACTTACTTCTTTCGAGAGAAACTCTTTTTCCAGAAAGCATCCGTTCTTGGCAACAAAGATCTTGCCTTCGGATCTTAAGTAGAAGGTATACCCTACAGTTTCCTTAGGGTATCCTATGAATACGCATTTTTCCGACTTGGGTTCGAGCTTTT
>NW_021184977.1:0-850 GCF_002162155.2 Triticum dicoccoides
TAGGGTTTGCAAAAGTTGCATTGGCAACTTTGTCCAAATAAGCTCAAAATGGGTGGAAGGCCCTAAATATATGTGACATTTCACCCCTTGGAGTATCTTGGCCAGTGGGAGTCATTAGCTTACCCAAAACTCCATCAAACACCTTCTGGCAAAATACTAAAAAGCCTATTTTTGCCACTTTCACTAATCTCCTTGAGTTCATCTTTTTGCCACAACCCCTCCTCACTCCCCTCTGTCACTTAGACACTTTTCTACCCGAGGAAGCAATGTGGAGGAAGGAGGGAATCACGTTTGTCCTCTCTGGACAACAGCTTCCCTTCTCTCTCCCAGCCTCTCTCTCTCCCCTCTGCACCCCAGAGCATCCCAGGCTCTTTCCAGGTTTTGCCCCCTTCCACTGTAGCCTCCAGACAGAAAAGGACGCGCGCGCAACGCGGAAAACCCGCGGATGCCGGACAAAGTCGCGCTCTGGAGCGCCTGCCAGAGCGCCGACCGTTGACACCGCGCCTCCCGACCGCCTCGTGCCTTCCCATCGCGCCAGTTGATGTGTCTTGACGTCTGCGACACGCCGCCGTGCCGTCCCCATTGTCTCTCCCTCTCTCTCCCCTCCTGCAGCGTGTGCCCGACGCCGTCCGGCTCGGCCAATGGCCGGCCTCACACGCGCGGGCGCCAGAACACTCCCCCGCTCTCTCTCCTCCTCCCTGGCGCCCTACTCCATCCCCACGAGCGCCGTGGACAGCTCCAACCTCTCTCCAACGGCTTCCAGAGCCGATCCCGCGGGCGCCCGTAGGCCACGCCCACGGTGAACCGCGGCCAGCCTATATAAGGCGCTCCCGAGCCCTCCTCTTCCTCC
>NW_021184978.1:0-1484 GCF_002162155.2 Triticum dicoccoides
GCGGGGAGGGCGCAGCGCTAGGGTAGGGGAGGGAGGGACAAGGTCGGCGTCGGTGGGTAAGGAGGACGACGAGGTCGGCGGTGGGTGGGAGGAGGTGGATCGGGAGGGGCCGGGGACGGAGAGAAGGAGGTGGCGGCGGCGGCGAGGAGACTGGGAGGAGGGAGGAGGGGTGCGATGGGGGGAGGGGTTTGATGTAGGGTTTGGGGTGTGTGGGGTATCTCTTTTTCTTTTTTGTTTCTTTTTTTCTGTAGATGGATGGATGGATGGATGTGGGATGGAGAGATGGATGGATGGATGGATGAACGCCATGTCATCGATCCGTGGGAAGAGCCCTGATTGGTTCGGAAAATCAGTGATTTAAAATAGTTTCTAAGTACTAAAAATAGGGGAATTTTGTGAAGAAACTATCAAAATATTTTGCAAAACGGCAGAACTAAAATTTTCACTCAAGTTAGACCCCATTTTTATGGATTATCATCTATTTGCATGCATTTTTTATCTTTCTAGATATTCTTAATCATTTTCTTGTGGCAAAAATGGTTTTTTTAAAGAACCTACTAAATATTTGTTGTAAAATTGGACTAAATCAATTTTCTAAAATACTAGGTCATATTTAATGCATAATTGACCAAATGGTTGGGTGTCAAAAGTTTTGATCCACCTCTGGTGAAAAAGATAAATTTCCGCCGTTTCAGCTGGAAGCGGGTCAAATTTGAACTGCAGCTGCCTCATAGTTTGCTCTTTATTTTTTCCAAAAATCATTTCTAGGTACCTAAGTATCTATTTAATCAGAGAAACACCAAAAAAATTACAAGATTCAGCCACTAGCTAGGAACGGTCATTCCCGCCGTTTTGACCGCATTTTGAAATGGGCATAAAAAATTCAAAAAAAAATCAAAAAAAATGGAAAACCTTCGCATTGTGTCATTATATGTGACCAACTTTCCAGGAAAAATAATAAACTTGTAATACGGCAATTATTTTAAAAAAGTGTTCTCAGAAATGAGCTATCATGCGTGAAGATTCATGGCTTTCAAGCCAAATGATCAATCTTATGGCCACATTCATGGCATAGTTAGTTCAAATGATCTCATATTGTGCAAAAGGGTGCATAATGGAATGGCAAACAATGTTGATTTGGGGATTTTTCACTTTCATTGCACAAAAGAGCCATTTTCCATTTTTCGAGTGCCCGAAATGAGGTTTTTTGTGAAGAACCTACCAAATAATTATTGCAAAATTGGACCAAATTATTTTTCTAAAATACTAGGCCATATTTAATGCACAATTGACCAAATGGTTGGGTGTAAAAAGTTTTGATCCACCTCTGATGAAAAAGACAAATTTCCGCCAATTCAGTTGGAAGCGGGTCAAAGTTGAACTGCAGCTACATCATAGTTTGCTCTTTATTTTTTCAAAAAATCATTTCTAGGTACATAAGTATCTATTTAATCAGAGAAACACCAAAAAAATTACAAGATTCA
>NW_021184979.1:0-1664 GCF_002162155.2 Triticum dicoccoides
GTTTCGGTCATCAACACTCAGAATTTTGGCCGATTCTGGTCCGTTTCGTGCACTATTACTCGCCGCTTTGGGGTCCCAGAGCGATTTCCATGGTTGTTGAACTCCAAGGTGCACTTATGTGTCTGTCATCAACATTCATAGTTTTTGCCAATTCTGGCCCGTTTCTTGGACTATTACTCTGTTTTGGCGTCCCGGTGTGATTTCCATGATTGACGAACACCGGGGTGCGTTTATGTGTCGGTTAGCAACACACGCATTTTGGGCCGCTTCTGGCCCGTTTCATCGACTACTACTCACCGTTTTGGGGCCCCAAAGCGATTTCCATGGTTGTTGAACCCCATGGTGCGCTTACGTGTCGATCATCAACGATCGCAGTTTGGGCCGATTTTGGCCCGTTTCTTGCACTATTAATTAGTTTTGGGCGTCCCGCAGTGATTTCCACGATTGACGAACTATGTGGTGCGTTTACATGTCAGTCATCAACACACAATTTTGGTCGACTCTGGTCCATTTCGTGCACGATTATTCACCATTTTGGCGTCCCAGAGCGATTTCCATGATTGACAATTCCCGCGGTGCGTTTGCGTGTCTGTCCTCAACATTCACAGTTTTGGCCAATTCTGACGCGATTCGAGGACTATTACTCAACATTTAGGGGTCCCGAAGCGATTTCCATAGTTGTTGAACCCCAAAATGCGTTTACGTGTCGGTCATGAACACTCACAGTTGTGGCCGATTCTGGCCCGTTTCGTGGACTATTACTCACTGTTTGGGGTCCCGGTGTGACTTGCGCAATTAACAAACCCCGGGGTGCGATTACGTGTCGATCATCAACACTCGCAGTTTCGGCCGATTCGGGCTCGTTTTGTGGCACTCGCAGTTTTGGCCGATTCTGGCCCGTTTCATGGACTATTACTCACTGTTTTGGGGTCCCGGAGTGCTTTCCTTGATTAACAAACCCCGGGGTGCGTTTACGTATCGGACATCAACACTCATGGTTTTTGTCGATTCTGACTTGTTTCGTGGACTATTACTCACCGTTTTGGGGTCCCGAAGAGATTTCCATAGTTGTTGAACCCCAAGGTGCGCTTACATGTATGTCATATCAATCGCAGTTTGGGCCGATTTTTGGCCCATTTCTTGGACTATTACTTAGTTTCGGGGGTCCTGGAGTGATTTCCACAATTTATGAACCCCGTTGTGCGTTTACGTTTCGGTCATCAACACTCAGAATTTTGGCCGATTCTGGTCCGTTTCGTGCACTATTACTCGCCGCTTTGGGGTCCCAGAGCGATTTCCATGGTTGTTGAACTCCAAGGTGCACTTATGTGTCTGTCATCAACATTCATAGTTTTTGCCAATTCTGGCCCGTTTCTTGGACTATTACTCTGTTTTGGCGTCCCGGTGTGATTTCCATGATTGACGAACACCGGGGTGCGTTTATGTGTCGGTTAGCAACACACGCATTTTGGGCCGCTTCTGGCCCGTTTCATCGACTACTACTCACCGTTTTGGGGCCCCAAAGCGATTTCCATGGTTGTTGAACCCCATGGTGCGCTTACGTGTCGATCATCAACGATCGCAGTTTGGGCCGATTTTGGCCCGTTTCTTGCACTATTAATTAGTTTTGGGCGTCCCGCAGTGATTTCCACGATTGACGAACT
>NW_021184980.1:0-926 GCF_002162155.2 Triticum dicoccoides
GTTTCGGTCATCAACACTCAGAATTTTGGCCGATTCTGGTCCGTTTCGTGCACTATTACTCGCCGCTTTGGGGTCCCAGAGCGATTTCCATGGTTGTTGAACTCCAAGGTGCACTTATGTGTCTGTCATCAACATTCATAGTTTTTGCCAATTCTGGCCCGTTTCTTGGACTATTACTCTGTTTTGGCGTCCCGGTGTGATTTCCATGATTGACGAACACCGGGGTGCGTTTATGTGTCGGTTAGCAACACACGCATTTTGGGCCGCTTCTGGCCCGTTTCATCGACTACTACTCACCGTTTTGGGGCCCCAAAGCGATTTCCATGGTTGTTGAACCCCATGGTGCGCTTACGTGTCGATCATCAACGATCGCAGTTTGGGCCGATTTTGGCCCGTTTCTTGCACTATTAATTAGTTTTGGGCGTCCCGCAGTGATTTCCACGATTGACGAACTATGTGGTGCGTTTACATGTCAGTCATCAACACACAATTTTGGTCGACTCTGGTCCATTTCGTGCACGATTATTCACCATTTTGGCGTCCCAGAGCGATTTCCATGATTGACAATTCCCGGGGTGCGTTTGCGTGTCTGTCCTCAACATTCACAGTTTTGGCCAATTCTGACGCGATTCGAGGACTATTACTCAACATTTAGGGGTCCCGAAGCGATTTCCAAAGTTGTTGAACCCCAAAATGCGTTTACGTGTCGGTCATGAACACTCATAGTTGTGGCCGATTCTGGCCCGTTTCGTGGACTATTACTCACTGTTTGGGGTCCCGGTGTGACTTTCGCAATTAACAAACCCCGGGGTGAATTTACGTGTCGATCATCAACACTTGCAGTTTCGGCCGATTCGGGCTCGTTTTGTGGCACTCGTAGTTTTGGCCGATTCTGGCCCGTTTCATGGACTATTACTCACTGTTTT
>NW_021184981.1:0-781 GCF_002162155.2 Triticum dicoccoides
CGCCCTGAGGATGCCACGCACCCCCCCTGGACCGCTCTCACTCTCCCCCATTCCTTCTTCTCTCTTCTCTGGCTCTCTCACTCGCACGACCGAGGACCGCCGTCGCCGCCGCTCGTCGCAGTCGTAGCCACCACCGTCGTTCCACCCCACCAGAGTGACCAAAGGCTCCGCCTCGACGCCCCCGACCTCTCCATGGAGCTACGCAACGCCGGGAGCCCTGCATCGCCGCCCACGCCGTCTTCCCCATCTCCGGCCGCCCGAGATCACCGGCGCCCGCTCGCCACCTCCGACGTCTCCCCCGAGCCGCTGGGCCCTCCAATCGACCCCCTGTAAGCCCCGCCTTCGTTTCCCCCTAACCCCATGTCCGATTTCAAGCTCCAGCCGCTCCCTCCACCGGAGCCGAGACGCTCCGCCGCACGGGCTCGTCGCCGGTGAAGCCCCGGTGACCTTTTGGTCCCACGCATGCGTCCGTTGCACTCGTTACGTCCCGTAGAGTAAAACTAGCGCGACAACCGTCTCGTTTGCACACCGCAGCGCCGTCCTCACTGACGCCGAACTCCGGCCGCCGCTAAAGCTCGTCGCCGACCACTCTCCGGCCACTCCCCGGCTGCGCCACCACCCTGGTTGGATGCGGACGAGCGTCCGCATCCCGTAGTCGTGCTCCGCGCGCCAAACGGCGCTCTGTAGGCCATTTCCGCAGCGCACCACCGCGTCGGGACTCGCCGGCGGCTAAACGCCGGCGACCGTTGACCCTTGACCGGCGTGGGTTGACCCACTGCCC
>NW_021184982.1:0-1647 GCF_002162155.2 Triticum dicoccoides
ATGATGGCGGCGCACGCACAGATAGCAGCCAGCCGAAGAGGCAACGGAAGGACCGGCGCCCGATCGTGCTCCGCACCCTCAAGGAGGAAGTTACTGAAGTGGACTCCAACGGGAATCCAACGGCGCCCGAACGAATAGTCAAGGGGTACTCGCTTCAGCTCGGGTGCATTGTCCGGAGCACCGTCTCGATCAACACCGAGAACCTGAGGCATCCTGACCGGGGGAATTTGCGCCACCTCCTCTTCACGAAGCTGCACGAACGATACAAGTTCCCCGCTGAATTCGAAAACACAAGCCTCAAAGGGAATAAAGTGAACAATGCTGCCCTCACGAAGATGAGCAAGGCCCTGTCTACTTGGAAAAGCAATGTGAAGAGAATGATCGAGAAAGGTGAGAGTTATGAGAAGATCAAGGAGAAAAATCCTTCGATCGCCGAAGATGACTACAACGACTTCAAGATCAATTGCTCGAGCACCGCAAGCTCCCAATCAAGTGAGTGGGGGAAACAAATGCGGGAGCTGAACATAGGGGAACACACACTCGGTCCCGGCGGTTACAGAGTGGCGGAGCCTATATGGGACAAGGAGGAGGCGGACCGTGCCGAGCAAGGCCTACCGCCCCTCTTCGATAAATACGGTGACAAGCAGACCAGGAACTTTGTCAGGGCCCGGTACAAGAAGGACCCGAAAACAAAGGAGCTTACCACGGATCCGAAGACCAGGCAGCTTGAGCTTGTTCTGGTAAGGAATACACCCCCGCGTAATTAGCTCCATATGGTTGCATTCTAATTAATGAAGCCGAATTTCTAAATGGTTCACATTCCTTTCGCAGGCGACTGAAAGCAGTAGCGCGGGGTCGACTCAGAGCAACCCTTGGGACACCACTCTAAATAGGGGTTTGAATATAATGAAGAACAAGGATAAGCTCAGTAAGCCGACGTCAGCTGGTCGTGTGGCCGGCAAAGGCTTGTCGACAAAATGGGGGTCATACTATACCGCTGGTGTGCGGAAGGAGAAAAAGACCAGCTCGGAAAGCCAGGCGCGAGAGGTTCAAGAACTCAAGGCACAGGTGGCGCGGATTCCGGAGATTGTCCAAGAGCAAGTGGAACAACGACTCGGAGCGACGATCACCGCCCTTGTGCCTACCTTGATCTCGGGGTTGAGTGCGTGGATTGCGGGCGGCCAACAAGGGCCGCCCCCGATTCCTAGCTTCACGGCCAGCAACTCGCATAATGCGATGGCGGGGCCATTGGTGCCTCCGGCGGAGGCGGCATTGGTGTCTCCGACGCCGGCACGGGAGCTTAATGCACCCGGGTGTACGCCGGCCGGCACCTCTTCAGCAAGCGGCCGCTCCGTCAACTGCACGCCCGCCATTGGCGGTGCCTCGACATTAGCCGAGCTCGACGCCATCATCACGGTAACTAATTAAGCCTCTCTCGGCCGAGGACTTCATCTCCTTGCCTTTGACTGGGCATCCCTGACGCCCTACATGTTTTCGCAGGGCGCCGCCGACGTTCCGTGCACTCTCCTCCACTTCGTGAACAACGAGTTGGTCGATGTCGCCAAGGGCAAAATCGTTCAACCGGGCAACCCCTTGTTCCACGGTACCCAGATGCCACCCAACTTGTTTAGGGTTCAACTGGTTCGG
>NW_021184983.1:0-951 GCF_002162155.2 Triticum dicoccoides
GTCCGAAATCAGCCCTATCTCTTGTTTCCCCACACATACGGACTCTAAAAATAGCCTATACTTATGTATTTCGAAATTACATGGGCCTGGCCCAATAATAAGGTGACGCAGCACCTAAAATAGCCTCGGGACGAAATTTATGAAGTGGCATCTTGTATATTTCGTCCAAGGCTTCATGCACCCATTATGGTGGCTTCAAAGTCCTGAAATCATCACTTGTAACTCCGTTCTTGTTTCCCTTGCGCATGCCATCATCTCCATGCTTGTTCTTGCTCCAATGTTCATCCTTCTCCAAGCTAGGCCCTTCATTTGTAAGCAAAACAAATGTATCCAATTTAGGCAGCATCATATTCTCATGAACATTAGAATCATTACAAAGAAACGAAAGTACCTGGTAATTTAGTTGGGGTGCACGAGCTCTAGTAATTGGTCCAGTATGTATAGCAGCAGGGCCTGTGGGTGTAACAATTGTATTGATGTCCTCATCATCCTCCCTTTCTTGAAATGAAGTCGTCCTCGACGAAAGTTCATCTTGCTCACCCAAATAAGGCTTCAAATCTGCAATGTTAAAAGTGGGACTAACCCCAAAATCTGCAGGCAGCTCAAGTTTATATGCATTATCATTTATTTTCTCTAACACCTTAAAGGGACCATCAGCACGTGGCATTAGCTTTGATTTGCGCAAATCAGGAAATCTATCCTTACGCAAATGTAACCAAACAAGATCTCCAAGTGCAAACACAACATGTTTTCTACCCTTATCTCCAGCAAGTTTATATTTAGCATTCATACGCTCAATGTTTTCCTTAGTTAACTCATGCATTTTTAAAATCAATTCAGCACGTTGTTTAGCATCAAAATTAACCTTCTCCGAAGATGGAAGAGGCAACAAATCAATAGGTGCACGAGGTAGGAAACCATACACAACTTCAAAAGGGCACATCTTAGTAG
>NW_021184984.1:0-2621 GCF_002162155.2 Triticum dicoccoides
GACCACGACAGAAGATAGAGAGAGAATGAAAGTCATTCCCTATGCCTCAGCCATAGGTTCTATAAAGTATGCCATGCTGTGTACCAGACCTATTGTATACCCTGCCCTGAGTTTGGCAAGGGAGTACAATAGTGATCTAGGAGTAGATCACTAGACATTGGTCAAAATTATCCTTAGTGGAATAAGGATATGTTTCTCAATTATGGAGGTGACAAAAGGTTCGTCGTAAAAGGTTACGGCGATGCAAGTTTTGACACTGATCCAGATGACTCAAAGTCTCAATCTGGATACATATTGAAAGTGGGAGCAATTAGCCAGAGTAGCTTAGTGCAGAGCATTGTTGACATAGAAATTTGCAAAATACTTACGGATCTGAATGTGGCAGACCCGTTGACTAAACTTCCCTCACAAGCAAAACATGATCACACCTTAGTACTCTTTGGGCGTTAATCACATAGCGATGTGAACTAGATTATTGAATCTAGTAAACCCTTCGGGAGTTGGTCACATGTTGATGTGAACTATGGGTGTTAATCACATGGTGATGTGAACTATTGGTATTAAATCACATGGCAATGTGAACTAGATTATTGAACCTAGTGCAAGTGGGAGACTGAAGGAAATATGCCCTAGAGGCAATAATAAAGTTATTATTTATTTCCTTATATCATGATAAATGTTTATTATTCATGCTAGAATTGTATTAATCGGAAACATAATACATGTGTGAATACATAGACAAACAGAGTGTCACTAGTATGCCTCTACTTGACTAGCTCGTTGATCAAAGATGGTTATGTTTCCTAACCATAGACATGAGTTGTCATTTGATTAACGGGATCACATCATTAGGAGAATGATGTGACTGACTTGACCCATTCCGTTAGCATAGCACTTGATCGTTTAGTTTGTTGTCATTGCTTTCTTCATGACTTATACATGTTCCTATGACTACGAGATTATGCAACTCCCGTTTACCAGAGGAACACTTTGTGTGCTACCAAACGTCACAACGTAACTGGGTGATTATAAAGGTGCTCTATAGGTGTCTCCAAAGGTACTTGTTGGGTTGGCGTATTTCAAGATTAGGATTTGTCACTCCGATTGTCGGAGAGGTATCTCTGGGCCCACTCGGTAATGCACATCACTATAAGCCTTGCAAGCATTGCAACTAATGAGTTAGTTGCGGGATGATGTATTACGAAACGAGTAAAGAGACTTGTCGGTAACGAGATTGAACTAGGTATTGAGATACTGACGATCGAATCTCGGGCAAGTAACATACCGATGACAAAGGGAACAACGTATGTTGTTATGCGGTCTGACCGATAAAGATCTTCGTAGAATATGTGGGAGCCAATATGAGCATCCAGGTTCCGCTATTGGTTACTGACCGGAGACGTGTCTCGGTCATGTCTACATAGTTCTCGAACCCGTAGGGTCCGCATGCTTAAAGTTTGATGACGGTAATATTATGAGTTTATGTGTTTTGATGTACCGAAGGAGTTCGGAGTCCCGGATGAGATCAGGGACATGACGAGGAGTCTCTAAATGGTCGAGACATAAAGATCGATATATTGGACGACTATATTCGGACATCGGAAAGGTTCCGAGTGATTCGGGTATTTTCGGGAGTACCAGGGAGTTACGGGAATTCGTATTGGGCCTTAATGGGCCATACGGGAAAGGAGAGAAAGGCCTCAAAGGGTGGCCGCACCCCTCCCCATGGGCTGGTCCGAATTGGACTAGGGAGGGGGGCGCACCCTTCCTTCCTTCTCCTTTTCCCTTCCCTTTCCTTCTCTCCTACTCCTACTACTTGGAAGGGCTCCTAGTTCTACTAGGAAAGGGGGAATCCTACTCTCGGTGGGAGTATGACTCCCCTAGGGCGCGCCATAGAGAGGGCCGGCCCCTCCCCTCCTCCACTCCTTTATATACGTGGCCAGGGGGCACCCCATAGACACAACAATTGATCCCTTGGATCTCTTAGCCGTGTGCGGTGCCCCTCTCCACCATAATCCACCTCGGTCATATCATAGCCGTGCTTAGTGTCATAGTTCCTCCATAATTTCTGTCACTTTTTATTTTTGTCCAATAAAATTCCCCCTCAGTGGGTGACTTAGCCGCGAATCCGTTTCGCCTAAGTTTGTAAGAATCCTACCGAGCGGTGAGCCAGACTCCCACTCGGAGGCTTAGCTGCGAATCCGTTTCGCCTAAGTTATCAAAATCCTACCGAGTGGTAAGCCAGACTTCCACTCGGAGGCTTAGCTGCAGTCCAAGGACTCGCCTAAGTTTGTCAAAATCCTACCGAGTGGAGAGTAGTCCTCCCACTCGGGGGCTTAGCTGCAGTCCAGTACTTGCCTAAGTTCTCTCACTTGAGGACTTAGCTGCAGTCAGGCACTCGCCTAAGTTTGAAAAAATCCTACCGAGTGGAGAGCAGTCCTCCCACTCGGGGGCTTAGCTGCAGTCCAAGCACTCGCCTAAGTTTTAAAAATCCTACCGAGTGAAGAGCAAACCTCTCACTCGGGGGCTTAGCTGCAGCCCTGTGCTCGCCTAAGTTGTCAAAATCCTACCGAGTGGCAAGCCAGACTTTCGCTCGGGGGCTTAGCTACAGTCCAAGCACT
>NW_021184985.1:0-898 GCF_002162155.2 Triticum dicoccoides
CCCAGACACCCCCTCTCCTCTCCAGCTCCTCTCCCTCGCTCTCCCACGCCATGGCCGACGCCATCGCCGCCACCCCCTCGCCGTAGCCACGCCCTCCGTCAACCCCACGCCGTGCCACCGTGTCCAGGAGCTCCGCCGCCGTCCACTTCATCGAGCTAGCCAAGCCCCGTGTGCTCGAGCGGCCTGAGACCACCGCACCGACCTCGCCCGAGCTCGCCGTCGCCGGAGATCCCCTTCAACGCCGGCGCCGCTGGCATTGACTTTGACCACGGGTGGGCCCTGGTTGACTCCCCTGAGTCAATGACAGGTGGGGCCCAGCCCTGTTAATTAAACAGGTTTAGTTTTAATTAAACTTTAATTAAAATAATCACCCTGACATGCGGGACCCACTGTCAGGTTTGACCCTGACGTGTTCCGTTGACCTGCTGACATCACACTGACGTCAGGCTGACGCAATATTGATTTTCTGGAATTATTCTAATATAGGAAATTCCAGAATATAATTTAAACTTCAAAAATTCATAACTTTTATTCTGTAACTCCAAATCAGACAAATTATATATGAAAAATGATCAGAAAAATCCAATCTATCCATCTGTACTATTTTCATGCATGACTAAACAAGTTAACTTGATGTTTAATGCAGAACAAGGAAAAACACTTTAAAGGGCCATGTTTGAGTTTGAAATTTGAATCTTTGATTCAAATTGGTTCAAACCCTTCTGGTCTTAGTTGCATTAGCCCAACACACTCATATTGCTATGTTTCATGCATGCATCATGTTGTTGCACATTGTTTGGTGATGGTTGTATATCGGTGTTCTTGCGGCAGGATCTGCCTCCGAGGAGTACCGTGATTACCCTAACGAAGAACCGTATCAGTGCATCGAATCATCAGG
>NW_021184986.1:0-1505 GCF_002162155.2 Triticum dicoccoides
GGGTCCAACGCCCCCCCATGCGCATAGAACCAAGTTCTGCACCTGGGGGGCCAGCTCCTAGTAATCGGAGTGACCCCTGCACCCTGCATCTCTTGCTCAGACTTATCCCACTTAGGCAATCCCACCGCGTAGCCACCTGGACCCAGCCTATGGAACTGCGTCTTTTTTGCGGCATTTGCCTTGTTTTTCATCGACCGTTCCTTAGATAATTCTGAATCCTTGAAGGTCACGAAATCGTCCCAGTGTTCTCTTTGCTTCTCCAGTGTTCCCTTGAAATCTGGAGTCTTCCTTTCATTAGCGAGGTAGTTGGCCCATACAGTTTTCTTGTGGGTGTTGAAAGCAATCTCCATCTTCTTAAGAGCAGCGGCCTTGACTTTCTCCACATCTGCTTTAGTGAAATGACCTGGTAGGGTTAAATGTTCCATCAGAGATTTCACCAGGTCTTTTTTGGCTCTGTCATCGACCCAAGTAACACCTGGACGTTTAGTCTTTGGCTCTTTCCATTCTTGAATGGAGATAGGGAGTTTGTCCTTCACAAGAACTCCGCACTGATGAGTCCACTTGTCCGCAACGTTCTTAGGCGTGAGGGGTTCGCCACTAAGTTTGGTGGATTCAATGTGGTACTTTACACCATCCTTCAACAATCTGCCCGGGCCTCACTTTGTCTTGCTGTCTGTAGAAGCAGATTTGCTCGATCCGGAGGGCTAAAAGAAGAAAGATCGATTCGTTAATATATCTTCAATAAAACAACATGTGATGATCACCAGGATGCATGCTTATATAAATATATACCTCGCCGGAAGTCTTTGTTATTTGAAGATCAGCATTGTCTGTGTCATCACTAACATTGTCTGT
The DNA here is from genome assembly GCF_002162155.2 of Triticum dicoccoides. Lineage (NCBI taxonomy): Eukaryota > Viridiplantae > Streptophyta > Magnoliopsida > Poales > Poaceae > Triticum > Triticum dicoccoides. The sequence continues at coordinate 856 of NW_021184986.1, forward strand.
GTCATCATAATCATAGTTCATGACTTCATCAGCTCGGTCGTCGAGATCGAATATCTTTTCATCACCCTCTCCGGTATTGTTCAGATATTGGGAGCCGTCATCTTCATTCAGATCATCTAGGAACAATTCCTCTTCTCTCTCTCTGCCGGTTTTGTCCGCCATAGCTTTTACCTTACTAATTAATACAGAAGAAATATAAAACAATTTAGTATTCAAATTACAATGCATGGATGCAATTAATCAATAAGGAAAAACTGAATCTCTAATACATCGTCTCGAATATATAATCTCGAATACATCATCGTCTTAATATATATAATCTCGAATACATCATCTCGAATATTATATATCGAACACATCACTGGCTAGGTACCTAATAAAGATTGAGTACTACAGAAGAATCTAGGGCGCCACTTGCGGTTCCTCGGGCGCGGGCGGTGCACACCCAAAAAGAAGGAACCATCACAGGATCATATCTCCGGTCATCTGCCCAAAGAACTCGCCAAGTAGTGGAGAACCTGACGTCGTCCATAGCAGCCATGTAGCGATGGACGTGCTCATCTTCCTCCCTGACACGGTGACACACCTCCTCTGGCGGGGCCGGCTGCCTCTGCACCGAATGTGGCCCACGCGAACGCCACCAAAGAAGA
>NW_021184987.1:0-1318 GCF_002162155.2 Triticum dicoccoides
AGGGTCGAGGGTTCGAGGGTTCTATAGGGTCGATGGATCGAGGGTCGAGGGTTCTAGGGTCGACTAGGGGTCGAGGGTTCCAGGGTCGTCAAGGGTTCGAGGGGTCGAGGATCGCCGAGGGGTCGAGAGAGGTTTCCTAGTGTCAAAGTATTGAAGAAATCCATGGCTTCATCATTAGCCGGAAGTAACGAGGGCATGATGGTACGAAGTCCTCCAAAGTTATTCTGGAATGGAGTCCCGGATAGGATAATTTGCCTTTTTGTACGAATTTCAGCAAAGGCCTTCCAAATAACGATATTCGGAAGGTTCTTGCTGAACTTTGTACCAAAAAGCGAATTATCCTATCTGGGACTCCGTTCCAAAATAACTTTGGAGAGCTTCGTACCATCATGCACCTGTTACTTTCGCCTAATGATGAAGACATGGTTTTGTTGAATCCTTTGACACTAGGCAACCTCCCGACCCCTCGGCGATCCTCGACCCCTTGACCCTGAGAGGAAGAAGAGGCTAAAAAAAGAAGAGGAAGAAGAAAAAGAAAGAGGAGAAGAAAGAATAGAGGAGTTTCTTCTCCTCTTTTTTTTCTTCTTCTTCCTCTTTCTTTTATTGAGAACGAGGGTCGTCGAGGGTCGCCAAGCGGTAGCAAGTATCCTCGGTGTGAGATACATGTGGCCGTCGGTGTCGGACACTACATCCACGTCCCACAAGTGACGCGGGCGTCGATGCCCACGTCACTTGTGGGACATATATGTAGTGTCATCGTTGTTGTTGTCGATATACCCCCTCCCGATAGCTTCATGTATTTTTAAGAAGGAAAAAACAAGCATATTATTTTCCCATGTACGTATGTCGTCATTGTCGATATACCCCCTCCCGATAGCTTCAACACGTGGGGGGTCGATATTACCCCCTCCTTGAAGCGTTATCGAGGCTACCCCTAACCCTTGAAGCGTTGTCGAGGCCACCCGAAACCCTAGAGAAGCAGCGTCGAGGCCACTAATTAATATGATTCCTTATTGTGATTAGCTAGCTAGTTCTACGTTTGCCACTAATATATCCATATCTGTCATGTTTGAATAATAATTGCCATGTTGTAAATAATTGTAGAAACTATGGACACCCCGCCCCGAGACGAAGCACAAGAAGCGTTGTTGAGGGACATAATCACAGAAGGAAGTGATGCCGTCTGCTCATTGATGTTTCTCAACGACACCGATGGTCTGGAAGGAGAGGGTGAAGAAGCAGCTGGCTATGATTATGATGGCTCCGATGACCCAATGCCGGTGCAAGAAGGAGAGGGTGAAGAAGTAGACCGTGAGGA
>NW_021184988.1:0-1498 GCF_002162155.2 Triticum dicoccoides
TTTCGTTGCTGGTTGCAGCTCTTCTGCGCGCTGGTCACAGCCCTAAATTTCACTGGTTATAGCAAAAAACGACAGCCCTCGTAGCTTTCTTGGCCGCTGGTTGTAGCATTTTTCGGTGCTGGTTGCACAGGGTGCAATGGTGATCGGCGCCGGAGCCGTGCGACGGTGCATAGGGTGCGGTGATCGGCGCGCTAGGACGGCGATGACTCGGTGCTGCGATGGCGACCACCACGTGCGGAGGCATCAACAACGACGGTACTCCGATCACCAGCGGCTTTGTGAGTGCGGCGAACGACAATAGGCCGATGGTGCTTCGATGTATTTCGCCTCGTGTGTCCATGGCAGGGTTCGGCGTTGATTCGACGGATTCTGCGACGACGGCCAGGTAGCTTTTTTCTACGTCGGCTAGGTCACGCTATGAACGGGCAGACGACAATGCTACAAACATCCCCACGGCGAGCTGCACGGGTGGCCGGTGTAGACGGTCGGTGATGCCCTGAGAGGAGGAGTGACGCGGTGAGCCAATGATGGTTAGCTACGAGCCCTCCGGCGAACACGCGCCACCACTGCTACAAATCAAAATACGTACACACATTAAATAATTGCGCATGGGAGAGACGTGCTCCATCAAACGGTTGCAAGCAGCAGAATCGGACAGCTCACACAGGACCGGCGGCTAGGCGTTCGGCCGGTCGACCGGCGCAGAGTACTCCTCTAAAATATAACTTTTAATGAGAGCACCCGTGTAGTACAATATAGCCAACCAGAAGCTTGAACTTGTAATAGCACGCAAACTCTCAGTACAGCGATGATAACACGATAAAAACAACCAGAAGCCCAAATTTATTTTATTTTATTCGTTTGTTTTCAATGCTATTCACGAAACCTTGTGCTTGAAAACTACTTGGTGGAGTTGGGAACATAAGACATGTTTTCTTGCTATGTAGGTTGCTTAAAGAGGAAAGAGAAGGCCATTCAAGGATTTCCCTGAAAGTTCGATAAAAACTCTCGAGTCACCCTTGTGGGGAAAACACGATTGCTACATCACTCTGCACTTGGAATCACAACGAATTGATGTCCACGTAGATCGATGCCATCAGGCAGCTAGGTCGGTTTCATGTTTCTGGAAAGCTCCGCACCGAATATGTCCATCGGGCCTTCACAAAAGGGGTTCAGTTTGCCTTTATGCACGGAACGGAGGATGGTACAGTCATTCGGTATGTTCGTCATGACCGTCCTAGTAATCGTCGTTAAAGTCTATGGACACCTTTAGTATTTTGGGCGCCATTTCCTCATATGAACTCCTATCGAGGTGTTCTTCGGCTCGCTGGATTCGTATGGAAGAGGACTACTACCCCATGGTTTTGGATCTTTATTATCCTATGATGGAAAATATCACTTTTCCACCCTTCAGTATTGCTAAGTCCTGGTGCATGCATGTAACATCTCCATATTGCTACCTCTTGGCTCCTTTCACCACGCTTTTTTCCTAAATATC
>NW_021184989.1:0-960 GCF_002162155.2 Triticum dicoccoides
ACTTGCACCCGAGCTTCGGCCGCCGCCGAGCTCGTCGCCGGCACCACGCCGGCCACTTCCCGGCCGCGCCACCACCACAGTTGGATGTGGACGAGCGTCCGCATCCCGAAGCTGTGCTCCGCGCGCCAAACCGAGCCCTGTGGGCAAAACCCGAGGCTCGCCACCGCGGCTGGCCTCGCCGGCGTCAAGCCGCCGGTGGGTTTGACCCACGTTGACCACGGCGGGACCCCCCCCCCCCTGTGTCCATGACAGGCGGGGCCGGCCTGTTAATTAGGTTAGGATTAGTGTTAACTAAAAATTAGTTAGACTAATTACACTGACATGCGGGCCCCGCCCGGCTAACCAAGTTAGTTAGGGTTAATTTTAATTAGTTTAGTTAGTCCAGACACTGACATGCAGGGCCCACAGGTCAGTTTGACCTGGACGGCGCCCGTTGACCTGCTGACGTCATGCCAACGTCATGCTGACGCAATAATTCCTTTCTGGAATTTAAATAAATCTTAAATGATTTAATATTTTCAGAAAATGCCCTAAACCTCTAAAATTCATAGAAATTCAACCGTAACTCCAAATTAAATAATTTATATATGAAAAATTATCAGAAAAATTCAAGGAATCCATCTGTACCATTTTCATGCATGTTAGAACAACTTATAGCTGCTGTTTAGCACAAATCAATTAAATGGCATTTAAATAATCACATATGGAGTTTGAATTTGAATCTTGGATTCAAACCAACTTCATTTAATCTGGTTTTAGTTGCATTAGCCCAAAACACATTCATTTTGCCATGTCATGATCATGCATCATATTGTGCATTGCATTGATTGTGTTCCTTTCTGTGTTGCCGGTATTTGTCCCCTCTCGATAGACGTGATACCGATGATGTGATCGTTGACACTGATGAAGACTCAATGTTATCTTCAGAAGTGCCAGGCAAGCAAAACCCCCTTGTTCATT
>NW_021184990.1:0-1086 GCF_002162155.2 Triticum dicoccoides
AGCCTCTGGTGGTCGAAATTACTGCACCGGAGCCTCTGGTGGTCGAAATTACTGCACCGGAGCCTCCTCGCTACCCCGTGGACGATATAAAGGAGATGAAAGAATGTCATCTGTATTATCCTATCGGGAACATGTCCATGAAGGTAGCCATCGGCAGTGCTTTACCATGTTTACCTGGAGCACTCCACCACAACAACCCCATTCAAGATGGCTATGCTCGTGTCACGGTGGAGGACATAGTCCAAGGGTTTGAGGACCTGGAGATTGACATTGCTACACCTGAAGGGGAGAAAAGACTTGGAGATGTCAAGCGCCATTTCATTCTATGGCAAAAGAAGTTTATCAAGTTTCCAGGCGAGGCGCCAAGGACAACAAGTCCACCCCCCTACGGTGGTGGTGGTGGCGGTGGCGGTGGTGGTGGTGGTGGTGGTGGTGGCGGTTCACCTACACCTCCGTCACGTCAGCCGACGCCGCCCCCGAGTCCACAACGTCCGGCGGGTGATCAGCCGCCGCCCCCCAGTCCTCGTCCGGCGGGTGATCAGACGCCGCCCCCCAATCCACCTCCGGCAAAGAAGCAGAAGCAGTCCTGGATTATTAACCCGGACCCTTATGTACCTAAGACCACAAAGGTACCGGAGCCATCACTGAAGCCTCTCCCCACAAGGTCTTGGGAACGTAGTGCCGAGGAAGTCGACGCGGCCGCGGCTGCTGATTTGGAGAAATGGAAGGCGGACTGCAAGAAGAAAACAGAGCCCGAGCCCAAGCCAGTATTTTCTGATGAGCAAAAAAAGTGGGCTAAGTCATTTTTGAGCACACCGTCCCAAGCCGCGAAGAATCTGCCTAACGACTATGCACGTGAACTTCGCAGGCAGGCACTCATGTTCAAGGAGAACAAAGAGCGGGAGAAGGCCGAAAGTAAAAAAAGCGGGAAACAAGTTGCCCAGCTCGGGGAACAAAGTAAACAATCGATTGCCCCGCTTATAGTGGAAGCCTTCTGTCCGGATGCCCCCGAGATCATACAAGCTGCGGCAGCACAGGGATTGACTGTAACGAGTGCCAGAGAACAAGCGGCCAACTTAGGTATTA
>NW_021184991.1:0-2100 GCF_002162155.2 Triticum dicoccoides
GGCTACTATCTATACTATGACAAATCTTCTAAAAAAACTCCTAAAACTTACCTCCAAGCCTTTTATAAGGCTGATACATGATTCATTCAGTCCACTTTCAGTGGCCTGAACCTTCTCAATCACCTTGCCCATAAGGGCGCGATGTTCATCAACGATAGAAGCACTCTTTAGCGTTGTCAATAAGCTGCCCCGCACCTCTGGTTGGACAGAGGTCGCCGGCGGAGCAGGATCACCTCCTCTAGTCAAGGGGAGCTGCCTGTCTAATCCCGGAGCCTCAAAGGTCTCCGGGACTGTGTACGGCTATGGGCCGAATCCAAGATCGCCCCCGCCGTCGACACTTAGGGGAGCCGCCGCTCCCGTATATCCGGCCCCTGAGGTACGCCCCTCCTGGTCTAGCTCCTTTTGGGACGACACCTCGGTGTCATGCCCGAGCTTCGGGGAAAGGGCCTTCGGCGGTATCTCGCTCTCTAGGGCATCTGAGCTCAACAAATCCTCCGATGAGGACCATTCGGCACGAGACCTGACCGGGCTGTACAAAGTATGGCACCAATTAATTTATTGTGCCTCGGTAATCCTGGACGCATAGATGTGTTCGGATTTTGTGCACTTACGAGTTTTCCAGGGGCTGGGCCCTGGGATCCCTCTCTGGGCTGCTGTCGGTAGCCGTAGTGGACGCCTCTGGCAAGAGAGTTTTTCCCCTCTTAGGCAATTAGACCTCCAGAGATGAGGAGGCCGTCCTTTTCTTTCCTTCCCCGTGGGGGACTCGTCTTCCTCCTCCTCCTCTTCCTCTTCAGAGGAGAGATGGGTATTGGAGTCTTCGGATTTTGTGTCCGAAGCACCACGACGACGGAGGCCGCTCCTGGTCTCCTTGCCCTCTTTATGGGCCTCTTTCTTTGGCGCCTCGTAAGGCGCCGGGACTAGCATCTTCGTCAGAAGTGGTCCGGCTGGTTCTTCTGGCAGCGGGGCTGGACAGTGTATCTGCCCCGCCTTCTTCATCCATCCCTAAGATAATTGCGGGAAGCGCGTTAGGGCATCTTCCCCGGGATATGACAATGAAACATATGGATGGACAGAATATAATGACTACTTACCGGACTTGCGGGGCGGGACAATTGGTACCCGCGATCCAGGGCGGAGTCCGGCCACGGTTTGCCGGACTTGAAAAGAACCTTCCAGATGTCCTTGTGCAAGGAGCCATAAAGCTCTCACAGGGTCTGGTGCTGGGCCGGGTCATACTCCCACAAATTACAGGCTCGGTGCTGACAGGGAAGAACCAGGCGGACAAACATCACCTGGACTACATCAAAAAACCTGATGGCCTTGTCTTCCATACCTTTGACGCGTGTCTGGATCACCGATAGTTCGTCAGATGAAGACCAGTTCAAGCCCTTCTTGGGCCAGGACGTAAGCTGCAAAGGAGCTCCAGATCGGAACTCAGGAGCAATGACCCACTTCTTGCCGCGCGGCACAGTGATATAGAACCACTGCTGCTGCCGCTCCTTGACGGAATCATTGAAAGTACCTGTCGGCCATGTGACCTTGGGCATCCTGCTCACCATGGCGCCTCCGCACTCGGCGTGCTCGCCGTTCACCACCTTGGGCTTCACATTGAAGATCTTCAGCCATAAGCTGAAGTGTGGCGTAATGCGGAGAAAGGCCTCGCACACGACGATAAACGTCGAGATGTTGAGAAAGGAATTGGGGGATAGATCATGAAAAATCGATCCCTTAATAATACATGATGCTGCGAAGAAATGGGTGAAGGGGAAACCTGAGCCCGCAGACAAAATGAGGGAGGAATACGACCCTCTCATGGGACTCCGGAGTAGGGACAATCTGTCCCGCCGTCGGAAGGCGGTGGCCGATTTTCTAGGCCAGGTATCAGGCCTCCCAAAGCTTTTTGATATCATTCTCCTGGACGGTAGAGGCCATCCACTTGCCTCCTGCTCCGGATCCGGACATTTTAGGAGAACCTTTGTTGGTGGAGAAGATGAATGCTCGAGCGTTAGGGCTCAAGTGAAAGAGAATGGACGAGCGGAAGGAGAAGGCGTGGGTGAAAAGGAAGAGGTCTTTCCTCTTTATAGAGGCAATGAAACATTG
>NW_021184992.1:0-1757 GCF_002162155.2 Triticum dicoccoides
TTAGGAGGAAGAGAAGGAGCGGAAAGAAAATATGCTCAAGATAATCCTTGCCAGTCGGCGTTGAGGTGTCTGATTACAAATCACCACCCACAATATAAACTTTGGAGCCGCAGGAGGACGAAGCCCAGCTAGAGCAAGATAGTTGAGAGGCCACAAAGGTACCCATACTTCGTAGTATGTTCGTACGTGACCTGGTGCTACATGATCGGACCCTTCCTTCCCTAGGAGAGGATCAAAAATCATGGCCCTTCATCCATTCTCTAGAGTCAACTTATACATTAGCCATGCGTTACCGACTTAGATTGGAATCAATTATCACATGTGCTTACCTCTCACACAAGATACCATTTCCATCAACCCAAAGTCCAATGCCAAATGGGAAGGAAAAATCTAGGTTAATATGCAATTTTAGTGTTGGCCGGAGCATCATTGCATGAAACTTTCGCCTTCAGGGTAGTTGTTTTCACATGAATCATCTAGAGTTTTCACTGCCCGTCTTGGGCCAAAATCAAATGCAGACACTTCGACTCGTTCTCTGGTGCTCTTTGGTTCCACTGCGAGTGCCTGGTCAAATGTGTTGGAGGCTCAAGTGTCCCTTGTTCCTGGCTAGTGTCTGGGTTGCGACGTGATGCTAGAGGCAAACACTCTCGCCTTCTATCTATCTTCTCTCGGGGGATCTGGAGTCTCCGAGTAATTCAAGAAGGATCCTTCTGGCCTAACTCTCAGACCCATAGCTACCTTGCTTGACTGGGTTTGAATCATCCGTAGGTGCCAACTCGGAGCCTTTGTATGTGTAATTTCTGCACAAAACAACTAGTTTTTTTCCTCACTACATATACGCCACAATAACCCGTCGGGGTAGGTTGACCACTCCATTCCATACATTTTAGATCCATGGTTGAACTCCCTACCCTCTCAACTCTAATTTTTTATTCCTTGAGATATTTGTGCTGGATTTGGGAGGAGTTAACACTAAAATAGATATGCGCCCTTCCTCTCTCACTAACCATTTTCTTGATTTGCAAAATTCCAAGATTATTACTTTGATCTAGTTCCTCTTGGAGGTTGAATAGTCCCAAGCGGTAAGAATCATCAGTGAGGAATCAATTTATGATTTGCCCTGCTGCTTGTAAAGTATTGAGGCCACCTAAAGGTCTACCACAAATGATTTAGCATCGTTGTTATGGTGGTGGCTCAAAGATAGTAAGATGCTATCGAGTTTTCTTGAATTTAATGGAAAATAGAAAGATTTGATGATGATCAATCATTCGGTTAAGGTGGATCTCAACCAATCAATTTCTACTATATACGTACAACATTACAATGGTTAAACTAATTATTAGAAATGCAGGATAACCAATATGAAATGCTAGAAAAACTAACGCGCTGAAAGGATTCCCTCAGCGCCGAGGAGCCTTGGTGGCATCGAGAAACTTTGGTGTCCTGACACCTATCCAAACGGTGATTAGCTCCCCTCTAAGGAAGTGAACATCGGAATACTTCTTTATCTCCATGTGTCTTCAGTTACTTCTTATCTAATCTTGTTTACTTTGGTCCCTTGACCTTGCAAGTATCATATAGGTTGTTCTCACCTTAGTTTTATTAGGCAAACTTTATATTTTGCAATGACTATTCTAAAGGAAAGAGAGCTATATTTTGTAGACACCTATTCACCCCCCAATTGCATCCTACACTAAAATTTACATCTAAAATCATGATTTGGTCTGGTTCAACATGCTAATTCTTTGGATTTTGAA
>NW_021184993.1:0-1060 GCF_002162155.2 Triticum dicoccoides
TAGGCTCCGACTACTCTGAACCAGGCAAGCATGTTTGAACTTTTGATATGATGAGTGTCTTGGCATGTTTTGCATTTAGTTAGTTTCATGGCATGTTGGTGAGCATACCGATGAACGTTATTTTATGTGATAATGAGGTAAGTGAGTTCGATGATCCATACGTGGATGAATGTGAATATGAATGGCCATGTGTTGGCATGAGGATGGGTACGATGGCAGTGTTGTAGCATGCCAGTCTTACGCCAGACTATGTGACTTCAGTGTCAAACCATATCGGTCCAGTACCTATCATTTCCTTCCTTGTACTACCACATGTTTTCCGCAAGGAATATGGTTTAGTAAGTTGCAAACCGCTTCCATGGTACACACCAAAGAGGAGAGGCCGTGATGATGGTTCCATGGCCCTGGATTAAAGCCAGTCATCCGGTCAGGGGGCATGGGTGTTTCCGGTTGGGACCGAGAGGGGGGCACCCCTTAGAGCGCGCATATATAAATTTGATCCCATGCTATTCGAGATTGTGATCTCCCCGTCTCAAAAGTTTTTCTTGGACGATGACTAGGGTGATTCCTAGCATCGAGAGGTAGGATGGGTGTGTACCGGTTAGCTGTGTTTTCTTCCGAAATACCATAAACGGAACTAGTCCTTCGTGACTACGGAAATCCGTTGGCTGTGGGAAAAATTTTGTACAAACTCTGCAGAGTCATATATTCCTCCAAATCATCTATTCCATGTCCAATTTCGTTCCATCTTATCCTAATCAATTGTCAGTTTTGATGACAGAGACTCCGGTGAATCGCATGAGTGCTAAGTCCGGTTGAATGATTATCCCTGTGGATGGACTAACCCGTTTATTCTCATGGATTGAATGTTTATTATGAGTATTATTTACTGGTGAATTTAAAGCCCTTTCTGCGATGTCGCTCAGACGTCCGACTGTGGCATTTCTTTTAAAGCCCTTTCTGCGATGTCGCTCAGACGTCCGACTGTGGCATTTCTTTTAAAGCCCTTTCTGCGATGTCGCTCAGACGTCCGACTGTGGCATTTCTTTTAAAGCCCTTT
>NW_021184994.1:0-800 GCF_002162155.2 Triticum dicoccoides
GGGCCCCCGGAAGCCCTGCATCGCCGCCACGTCGCCGTTCCCCTCTTCGGGCTCCGACCATCATCGCCGACGAATTCGCCGTCTCCAGCGCGTCCCCGAGCCCGCTTCGACGCCCACTGCAACCGCGGTGAGCCCCCGAGTCGTTTCCCCCTTCTTCCCGGGTCTCTTTCGACCTCTAGGCCCTAGCCCCACCTTGGCCGAGAGCTCCACGCCGCCGGCGATGTCGCCGTCGTGGCCACGGTCACCGTAGCGCCCAACCGAGCACACTATCGTGCTCCACGCCTCACTAGGAGCACGTAGCACGCACCAACGCCTCCCCTAGCGCCCTGCATCTCCTAACCCCCCGTTGGCCGAACTCCGGCCGCCGCTCACGAGCTCGCCGTCGTCGGTACCGGCCACCACAGGCACGGCCACCACCACCATTCGATGCGCACCAGCAAGGGCTCTCCAACGAGCCCAAGCACAGCCTCGCCCGTGCCCTGTAGCGCGTTTCCGGCTCGCGCCGCCATCTCGGGCCTCGCCGGCGTCATGTCGCCGGTGGGTTTGACCCCACTGACCCGGGATTTGACCCTGCTAATTAACCCTGTGACACTGACAGCAGGGCCCCACCTGCTAATTAATCCTAGATTAGTTTCTGTTTAGTTTTTAACTAATCCTAGTGGCCCCACGCGTCAGCTTTGACTAAGCTGACGTGGCTGTTGACTGGGCCCACATGTCAGCTACACTAATCAGCCCCAGTCACTGACCAGTGGACCCCACTGGTCAGGTTTGACCACCAGCAGCGTCTGTTGACCTGCTGA
>NW_021184995.1:0-1248 GCF_002162155.2 Triticum dicoccoides
GATAAACCTGGACTAGAGGCTTAAGTGTTTAGGTAGGTCGTGGTCTACACCCACGTCGGCTTTCGCTTGAAGTCTGCCGAGCACATGTCGTGTGCAGACGCTAAGTGGTGGAAACATGTATGAAGAAGTACACCCCTGCAGGGTTATCATAATCTATTCGAATAGCCGCGTCCGCGGTAAAGGACTACTTGGTTGCCTATACAGTTCATAGACAAGTAAATGGGAACTACTAAAAGCCTCAAGATAAGAGTGAGTGCCGAGGATGGCTCTTCCGTAGGAAGACGGAGGTGGATCCTCGGTAGTGTATTGAAGTGGTGAGTAGTGGACTCGTGTGCGCAAAACCATTTCAAGTTGGAGTATCGTAGGATAGTCTAGCCAAGAGTCAAAGCTGGCTTGCTGCAATAACTCCACCAACCCTTCTTGATAATATGCATGTATGTAGGATCTGATGTAAGTCTTGCTGAGTACCTTTGTACACATGTTGCTATAATCTACATTTTTACAGAAGACGCTGCAACCCCTTCTGATGGGTTCTATGTAGACATTGACATCAACGAGTAGGCTAAAGGCCCAGGTGGTGACCCTGAGCTTGTGAAGGACCTTGTAGTATAGCTAGGCTTTCCAAGCCTGTTTTATTTTACTAGTTGTCTGTACTCAGACAAGTTACTTCCGCTGCTGGTTTGTATGACTGTATGACTTGTATGTTGGGTCGTGAGACCCGTACCTTTGTGTATGTTATGTATGGCTCCCTGAGCCTTAAATAAAGTACTTGTGTCGTAGAGTCATGTTGTGATGATTCGTTGTATTTGCACATATCGAGCATATTGTGTGTATGATTGAAATGCTTGGTATGTGTGGGATCTGACTATCTAGTTGTTTATCTTTAGTAGCCTCTCTTACCGGGAAATGTCTCCTAGTGTTACCGCTGAGCCATGGTAGCTTGCTACTGCTCTGGAACACTTAGGCTGGCCGGCATGTGTCCTTCTTCCTTCCTGTGTCTGTCCCTTCGGGGAAATGTCACGCTTTGAGTACCGGAGTCCTGTTAGCCCGCTACAGCCCGGTTTACCGGAGTCCTGCTAGCCCAGTGCTACAGCCCGGACCCACTTGCTGATGACCGACACGTTCGAAGCTGGGTCATGGATGCCTGTCCCTGTAAGTCTGTGCCACTTTGGGTTTACGACTAGTCATGTCAGCCCGGGCTCTTTATCATATGGATGCTAGCGACACTATCATATACGTGAGCCAAAA
>NW_021184996.1:0-911 GCF_002162155.2 Triticum dicoccoides
GCCGTTTCCATCGCCGGCCGCCGAGGATCTTCACCGTCAATTCGCCACCATCGTCGCTTCCCCGAGCTCGCTGACCCTCCCTGCACGATCCCCGTGAGTCCCTGCTTCGTTTCCCCCTAACCCCAAGCCCGATTTCGAGCTCTAGCCGCCCCCTCTACCGGAGCCGAGACGCTCCGCCGCACGGACTCGTCGCCGGCGAAGCCCCGGTGACCAAATGGCCCCGCGCGTGCGTCCGTTGCACTCGCAACGACCCGTGGAGCAACGCTAGCGTGGCAGCTAGCTTGTTTGCAAGCCGCAGCGCTAACCCCGCACCCACCCGAGCTCCGGCCGCCGCCTCGGGCTCCATTCCGGCGAACCCCGGCCACCCCCGCACCTCCCGTTGGCCCCCCCTAGATGCGCACGGGCACGGGCTACCCTCTGGTGCCCTTGGCTTGGCCCAAAACAGCTCGCAGCGCCACTCCGGCGAGCTCCCGCCGCAGTTTTGGTCGTCGCCGGCCGAACTCCGGCGACTGCCGACGTGGCACGCCTAATTAGCACTAATGACCCTGTTAAACTAACCCCGTGACACTGACAGTGGGCCCCGCAGCGGGTCAAAGCCCGGGTCAACGCGGGATTAGCCCCTGTGTCACTGACGTGTGGACCCCACACGTCAGGTTTGACCCGAGCCGGCCCCTGTTGACTTGCTGACGTCATGCCAACGTCATGCTGACGCAGTATTGCTTTCTGGATTTAATTTAATTCTGAAATTCCAGAAAAATGCCTAAAACTTCCAAAATTCATAGAAAATTAACCGTAACTCCAAATTAAATAATTTATATATGAAAAATTATCAGAAAAATTCAAGGAATCCATCTGTACCATTTTCATGCATGTTAGAACAACTTATCACTACTGTTTAGGACAAATGAAGT